>NC_091578.1:25137830-25145330 GCF_042767895.1 Penaeus vannamei | reverse complement strand
AAAGAAAGAAAAGTAAAAGAGAGAGAGAGAGAGAGAGAGAGAGAGAGAGAGAGAGAGAGAGAGAGAGAGAGAGAGAGAGAGAGAGAAGAGGAACGGGGGAAGATGAACCAAAAAAAGAAAGGAGGAAAATGATGAAACGGAATAAGAAAGACAAAATAAAAATAAAAATATAGAAATAGTGTTTAAAAACATTTAAAAATGTAGAAAGATATACAAAGGAAATGGAGTTAAAGAATAATAATAAAAAGAAATAAAACTGCAGCAGATTATACGAAGCTTCCTTTGCTTCTCCGATTAGAAAACATCTCGCATTACAATCTTATGTGAAAAACCCGTAGACTTTCCAGCGAGAGACGGCGCTGTAAATTATTATTGTTGATGTGAATATTTGACAATCATTGTGGTTTGTTTGATGATATGCAAGTGTGAATACAATAAGGCACCCAAGCACACAAGCACATGCACACGGCATTACTGCATTAATGCATTATGCTGATTGCACACATGCACACAACATACAATGCACACACACACACACACACACACACACACACACACACACACACACACATACACACACACACACACACACATAAATACCTACCGCACACACACACACACACACACACACACACACACACATACACACACACACACACACACACACACACACACACACACACACACACACACACACAAAGGCACAAAGACACGCACACGAACACACACACACAAAGGCACAAAGACACACACACACACACACACGTACATACAAAGGCACAAAGACACACACACACACACACGTACATACATGTGCACACGCACTTACTTTACCATGAAGTCAGCTGCTCTAAATTTATTGCCTGAATTATTCTCAACGCAGAAAAAATACCTGATTTATTGTAGCAACACAGAGAGGGAGATGGGGTTGGAGATGGAGAGGGAGAGGGAAGGGGAAGGGGAGAAGGAGAAGGAGAAGGAGAGGGGGGATGGGGTTGGAGAGGGATATGGAGAGGGAGAGGGAGATGGATGGGGAGGGAGAGAGGGAGAGGGAAGGGCAGATGGGGGTTGGAGAGGGATAGGGAGAGTGAGAGGGGGAGGAAAGGGGAAGGGGAGAGGGAGGAGGAAAAAAGGGAAGGGAAGGGGAGGAAGGAGAGGGCAGTTGAGAGGGAGGAGTGAGATGGAGAAAAGGGAGATGGGAGGGGAGAGGGAGAGGGATAAGGAGAGGGAGAGGAGTGGAAAGGGGAAGGGAGGTGAAGAGAGAGAGGAAGGCAAAGAGAGAGGGAGAGGGAGGGAAAGGGGGAAAGGGGAAGGGAATGAGAAAGGGAAAGGGAGGAAGAAAGGAGAGGAGGAGAGAAGGGGGGAAAACGTAGGGAGGGAGAGGATAGAGAGGGCAGAGGGAGATAGAAAGGAGAGGGAGAGAGAGAGATGGAGGTAAATTAAGAGAGAGTAAGGAGCAAGAGAGAGGAAGAGGGGAAAAAAGGGAGAGCGAAAAGGCGAGGGAAGTAGTGATAGTGATAATGAAAGAAGAAGAAGAGAAAAAGAGGAGGAGGAGGAGGAGAAGGAGAGAGAGAGAGAGAAAGAGAAAGAAAGGGGAAAGAAAGGGAAAAGAAAGGGGGGAAAGAAAGGAAAATAGGAGAAAGAGAGAAAGAGAAAAGAGAAAGAGAAAGAAAGAGGTAAATAGAAATGAAAAATAAAAATAAAAAGTGAGAGAGAACGAAAGATAGAGAGAGAAGAGGGAAGCTTAAAGAAGAAATAGCAAGGACATGAAAGTATCACGAGCCATGAAAATAACAGTAAGACATAAGCCGCATTGCTTGCAACATCATGCATAAGCTTGTTCTATTGCAACATTCATAATCGCTCCGTTGAATTATGCAATACGTTTGTTATCTTACAGAAAACGTATTTAATAAAAGATAAAGGAAAAAAAATGAAAAAGAAACGGGAAAATTGTAATGATGATGATGGTGATGATGATGATATGATAATGATGAAGATGAAAACGAAGATAAAAATGAAAATGAAGATGGAGGAGAAAATGGAGATGGAGATAGTGATAATGACGATAATGATAATGATAAAGCATTTAATGATGATAATTATAATTATAATAATACTGATAATAATAGTGATAATAATTATGATAGTAATAATAATGATAATATTAATTATAATAATAATAATAATGATAATGTCAATTAATAATGATAATAGTAATGATAGCAATAATACTACTACTACTAATAATAATAATGATAATGATAATAGTAATGATAATAATAATAATAATGATAATGATAAATGATTATCTTCACCATCATCATCATCTTAATGATGGTAATATTAATAATGATAGCAGTGATAATTATGATGATAACAAGACGACAACATTCTTAACAATAATTCACTAATACCAACATTTCTTTCCTTCCAGATCCAGAGGCCGGGTTAGGCGGTAAGGTATCAAAGAGATCAATACTTGTAAAGGTGGCTTGTTCCAGACATCATATGCTTTTCATATAAGTAAGGTGTAATTTATGTTCTGGTGTCATCCTCCTTTTCCTCTATTTCGATTTATTGTAGACATCCTAATGCATTAAATTTTAAAGATTCTAATGTGAGTGCTTAGTTGCCGGCGTTCTTATTTTTATTTATTTCATTTTATTTTTTTTTGTTATTGTAATTGATAATGTTCTCAGCTGTGAGTGTTTAGTTGTCGTCGTTTGTTTGTTTGTTTGTTTTATTGTTATTGTAATTGACAGTGTTATTGTTATTGTTATTGTGATTAATGATATAAAATTCATAACATTAACCATATCAGTAATGATGATAGTAATAATGATAATTATAATGATAATGATAATAATGATAATAATAATAATAAAAAAAGTAATAGTAATAATAATAATGATAATAATATGATATTTATATTTATATATTATATTGTCCGATTTATTTTTATTCACACTATTATTATTTTTATTATTATTATTATAAAGTTTTACAAACATAATAATGATGATGATAATGCGATTACTGATAATAATGATAATGATAATAATAATAATAATAATATAATCATTGTTACTAATGATAATAATAATAATAACAGTAATAATAATAATAATAATAATAATAATTAATAATAACACGACTGAAAATGAATAACAATATGATAATGATAATAATAATAATACTAATAATGATAATAACAATAATAAATGATAATAAATAATAATATAGTATATAAATATGTAAATATAATAATGATACTAATAGTAATAATGATAATATTTAATAATATAATCATGTCAATTGATAATAAATCAATGATAATTGTTTAGTAATTGTTTAGTTATTGTTTGTTTTTCATTATATACATACACAATATTATTATTATCGAATATTACACCATCTTCTTATACTAATATTTTCCTAACAGTAAGATATTACATGATGGCAATGCACAACATATTAATGACGATAGTGATGATGATGATGACGATGACATTAGATGCACATTAATGACGCAATGCTTTCAATACATGATAATGTAAATAACAAAAGTTATACTGATAATACACGACATAATGACACACACGATACTTGCTATTATTACTATCATCAAACTTATCATTACTACAAGATTTTGTAAATTTCAAATTTTATTAATAAATGATAAAGACATAACATATAATATATAATATATTAAAGGATACTAATAACAACAATGATGATAAATGGCAATGACGATAACATTACAAATACACAAATGATAGCAATGAATGCATACGGTACTGCACAATGAGATACAAATGTCACTGCACAATGCATGTACACACACACACACAATAACACACACACACAATACACAATGATAATGCGTTACAATACCACAAATGCGATAATGATGTACAAAGAAGTACAATGATGTACAATGTTTCACGCAATACAATAACAATGCACAATGATATCATGATGCAACCAATGACTGCTGATAAAATATACACGTGACAATGATGATACTGATGTTACAAAACAGACAAAGATAAAGCAATAATAAATGACAATAAATAATGATGACAATGGTAAATGATACCATAAATGAAAACGATAAAATAACCATAGAAATGTCACATTACAACATCATCATGATGATATCACACGCTCGCGATACTGAACGCACATTTCAACATCAGAATATTGTTATGAAGAGGCTGCCACCTGCAATGAATCAACGTTGATGTTCATATAATAGATTATTATGAATTAAGATGCACACATATATAGATTAATCGATGTCCGAGCTGATTTGATGATGATGATGCGCAACATGATGTTATGTTATAAATCAACGCTATGTCGTTGATAAATATCAAACAGCTTCATATTGAATAAGAATATTGCTGATGTACGCGCCTGATGATATTATATATTATCGTTTGTTACAATATATAATGAGATATATATATATTTCCAGAATATATCATACAGATATTGTATATAGAAATGACGCGCGATGTTATATATTATTAGAAGACATATATAGGTATAACATGATACAAAAACACATACACTACATCATACACACTTTTTATATATATATAGACACATGTAAAGAGATACATATACAGATGACGATGATGTTATATGCCAATACCATGTTTGATTATATTAATGCATAAATTGATGATGTTCGCGATAATGATACACACATATGATACAGAGAGATGAGCAGATATGATGATGATGATATTATGACAGTGCATACACGCACGATGTAAATGCTTCACATTGATATCACGCCACGTCAGACACGTCACTATGACAAAGATTAACACTACGCATTATATACATACATACAATATACACAGAGATATACAAGATACGATGATATATAAGATATTCCAAAGATGATAATAAAGAGATTATATACATTACGCCGTCTATCTAATTTTACAGAAGATGATTAACAGAGATATATTACCACCAAAGATGAACTGATAAACACTTCGACGATGTCAAGTACCAGATAAGAGGTGACATTAAACAACAAACACTCAAGAACAAAACAATCAAGTTCAGAAACAGCAAAATAAGAGAATGATGAACATGATCAAACGAAACGTCATGAATACTATCCAACTGAATCAAAAACATAATCATAACGACAATTTACTAATACAAAGAATTTACTTCCTAAAAACAAGAAGATTGAAAGCACTATAACGTCAAAGAGAAGTAGTAAATAAGAAGATATAATATACATATAATAAATATATATATTATATATATATAAGATATATATATAATGCACATGTTATGCTATAAAGTTATAAGTGATGGGTAGACAGATAGAAAGATATACATGATATATAGAATTATATATGTTAAGTATTATATTAAAACCTTATCAATTTTATGATATAAAGACAGATGAAATGGAGAGAAGAGAGATGAGTCACCAGAAGACCAAGAAACGATATGATACTTTTACAGATGATGATAACCACAATAAGTCAGATGAGATGGATAGATACAAATGAGGTCAACACCAGAAACAAAACATCATTCAGAAAATCAAAGTGACACGATATATGAAAACATTTGTTTAACTAGAACAAACCAACAACAACAAATACACATTCGAATTATTAACTGGAAACAAATCAATTAACAACAATTTCACTTTAATTACAACAAAAGAATTGCTTTAAAACAAATACAGAAGATTGAAAAATCAAAACGTCAAAGCGGCGAGTGGAGAAGATAAGAGCGCTGCGGCAAGGTTGCAGACATTTTATTTGCTTGCTTATTATTGGCGATACTAAGTTTATTGGTTTACTATTATTGCTGGTTGGTTTGATGAGCTGCTATTATTTTACAGATATGGCGGTATATATATATTATATACATATATATTGGTTTGGCTTATATAGTTCTATTGCTACAAGATACATATGATACAGCATACACACATATATATGTTATATATAATCGCGCCGACGCTGAAAAATGATACAGCCAAGCTACAGATATCGAACCAGGTCAAAGAACTATATATATGGCGCTATAAGTCAAAAACGTGATATTACTTTATATCGTTGGTTCAAGAAGAGAAGTGAGAAAAAGAGAACAGATAAGTATACAAGAAGAAAAAACACAAGAAAATCCATCAATATATGACGTAAGATTTTACAACTATAAATCATCGGCAACAAGCAGAAATATATTACATGATATTATTAAAAGAAAAAAGGAAATGAGAGAGTAAACGCTTTCTGATGCGACAGAACTGGAGATGTTTATAAACGATATTGCACATAAGGCAATGATAGAGTGAGAGAACGAGAAGTTGCTTTGTTATTACAAAGACAACACCACGATATGAGAAAGAGTCTGTTCAAAGATTTGAAAACCAATCAATCAACACAAATGCTCAGACGATATCAGATAGCTAAAGCTTTCCTGCTCTTTACGCTTTCTATTACGCGCTTATGCATATATATAAAGCAGCATATTGAAATATTAAGGTATATATAAGAATAGTAAAAGTATAATCATTGTCAGAAGTGCAAAAAGGTGCAGTGCAGGTAAAGGTGAAAGGCAAGGGGAAGCATATATAAAGAAAGTTAGTGTAAAAGTTATTGTGCTGTCTGTTTGCCAATGAACATAAAATGGTATATGTCACCTATAAAGGTAAAGCAAACAAAGTTGAAAGGTTGTTGAGGTTGAAGGCCTCTGTTGTTTATTTTAGTGTGTGTGTGTATATATATGTGTGTATGTATGTATGTATGTGTGTGTGTGTGTCTGTTTGTTTGATTATTTGTCTTTGTGTGTATAATCTGTTTGGATATACGTAGGATGTAAAAATGTATACATGTATTATTATATTTCTACATGTATGGACATGTCGCCGTTAACTCCATTATACTTAAGATACCAGTAGGTTTTAGTATAAAATGGTCTCAAACTCTACGGGATTTTCCGCCACGTTTCACTTACTAGCATCGCATTTGACATTTTCACTCATTTTTGGTAGCTTGGTAGTTCGATTAAGGTCAAGGCAGTTGTACAGAAGGGAACCCAATAAATGAGTTCATCTAAGAAAAGGAATGAACAATTTATGAAAGAGGAACGTGAACAATTCGCTTGGAAGTCTTTGATAATGTGTTCGATTTTCAGTGCATCAGGAAAGCACAATAAAAAATATGACAGAGGCAGATTTCTTGACCCGTTCTTTCATGAGTCGAAGACATATTTGTGTAAAGTTTCAAACATTGGTAAGAGTTTATGTACGCGGATGTGTAAGTGTATGCATATGTGTATGTGTGTATTGTGTGTGTATGTATGTGTGTGTGTGTGTATGTGTGTATGTTTGTGTTTGTGTGGGTGTATGTGTGTATTTGTGTGTGTGTGTGTGTATGTGTGTGTGTGTGTGTGTGTGTATGTGTGTGCGTTTGTATGTGTGTGTGTTTGTGTTTGTGTGTGTGTGGA
>NC_091578.1:25107830-25117830 GCF_042767895.1 Penaeus vannamei | reverse complement strand
TCTCTTTCGGAGTGCTGTACTTTCATACTCTTCCCTTTGTTTGTTTTATTTATCTTGTTTACTTATTCATCAGTCTATTTATTTGTTGTTTCATAGGACGGATCTCCCACGCGGCCACAATAATTAGAAAAACAAAAAACTCGTGACGTTTCGACGAACACAAAATTCGTACTCCGTTTCATTTCTTATTCGAAACGGTGTGGTGTTCGAATCCCCTTTAAACGTGGTTGTGTTGAATGCCGTTCTTGAATATCATAATAATATAGAAAGTCAGTATAATACAAAGTCTACGTAAATGAGAATCATGCTAGACCAATAATCTGAGCATGGAAATCTTCACAGAATCTTAGAAAGGGCATTAGACATCAACACAAACGATTTCTATTTACACATAAACAGCAAAATCTTTACTCTCTCCTGCCATTACGGTATGATAAAAATGTTTGCAATTTGAGGTGCGAATATCAGAGAAGAGCTGATAAGAAATTCAATGCTAAATCCCCAAACAAAGTGTGATATGCCAAGATTATAATAACACTATGGATAAAGATAATACAGTTATAGATAGATAATAAGATAATGATATGATGCTGAATTACAACTGGAATTAGATAATACAGTTATATAGACTATCAGTTAATGATGTGATGCTGAATTACAACAGGAAATAATAAAATGACAGGGCAATGACAATGATGAAATACTGCAATACTGCATATATACAGCCAAATTTTGTCTGAGTCATGTCGACAAAAAAAACTACCCTTCCGTGAATGCACATCATACAAATGCATATTCTTGTGAGTGGATTATGAGCATCATGTTGCGTTTGCTGCAAGGTAGAACTGTCAATAGACGTAGAATTCGAATTAATCGAATCTTGATGAAACAAAATGTAGCAAAGTTATTACCTCTATTAATACAGCTATAATAAGTACCTAGAGAGTGTATGAACACGATGTGATGTGAATATCATTTGAATATAAATTTTGTTCTTATCTGCATAATCTTGTGTTGTGATACTTTCCTGAAAACATGAACATAATGTAAATCAAACTAGTTTCCTCCGGCGAATAAATAAAAATGCTATAGTCTGTCGTTCAATTTCGTTTTCTGTGACGGGTGACGTTAGTTTTCTTTGATTCTGAGATGAAGGTCGTACACATGTATTATTTTACTTATATGTTCCTTTATCTCTTTACATGTAAGTTCTTCAGTATTTTTCCTGAATATTCCATTACCTTATTGCTAAAGTACAATATATTTGTTCGTTTAGGGGGGGGAGAGAGTAGAGAGAGAGAGAGAGAGAGAGGGAGAGAGAGGGAGAGAGAGAGAGAGAGAGAGAGAGAGAGAGAGAGAGAGAGAGAGAGAGAGAGAGAGAATTATCATTATCAAATTTTTATTATGATGATTTATTTCATTGCCATAATCAGCTTACATTATTTGTAGAATCACTCATACATATCATTTGTATAACCATCGCTTATACTATTATCTGTTAATATTATCATAAAAGATATATTTTCTGGTAAAAGGAAACCAACAAAAATATGTCGAAAAATACGCGCGAACACTTTTTCCAGTGCTTCCTCGATTCGCAGCGAATAATTTCTCTGTCTAGTAACCCTCCTGATTTCAAACAAATTATACCGAAATGCGTATTGATAAAACACATGTTCTTTGTAGATATCAGCTGTTCTATTTAACGATGTGCTCACACTTTTAAAATTAGAAAATACATGACGCATGTCCTGCCATCTACCGGCAAATTTGACAGTTGTTATTACAGTGCTCCTTGCTCGTTTCGAAAGTGAAAGTTGTTTACAGTGCTATTTGTGTTTCCGATTTATTTTCCCAAAATTTGCGATGAAAACGAAATTATTTATTTAAGTTATTACGATCACAGGGATAACAACAAAAATCAACGAAGTACAAAAACCAGTGTTCCAGCGGCAGAATTTCGTCAGAGGTTCGTCACTCTCCCAGCCGCCTTCCTCTCGCCATTAAGGTAAACCCAACTTGCCTTTTTCTCTGTTTAGGATATTGTGATTGGTGAGGAAGCCGCAAGGATAGGGAATATGGTGACCGGAAAGGCGCTGAGGTTAGACGGCATCTGCGAGAGCGTGCGGGGGCGATCTTCGTGGGAGATTCGTGCATTTCGGATGGGGTCGTTCGTTCGCTCGTTCGCTCGTTCGTTCGTTTGATTGATTGATTGTTCGTTTGCTCGTCCGTTCGTTCGTTCATTTGTTTGATTTGATCTGTTTATTTGTTTGTTCGTCCGTTCATTTGTTTGTTTGGTTGTTTGTTCATTCGTTCATTTGTTTGTTTGATTGTTCGTTCGTTCGCTCGCTCGTTTGTTTGTTTGATTGATTGTTCGCTCGTTCGTCCGTTCGTTGGTTCATTTGTTTGATTTGATTTGTTTATTTGTTCGCTCGCTCGTTCGTTTGTTTGATTGATTGTTTATTTGTTCGTTCATTTGTTTGTTTGATTGTTTGTTTGTTTGATTGTTCGTTCGTTCGTTCGCTCGTTCGTTCGTTTATTTGTTTAATATTATTTGTTTTTTCGTCCCTTCATTTGTTTGATTGTTCGTTCGTTCGTTCGTTCATTTGTTTGATTGTTCGTTCGTTTATTTGTTTGATTTGATTTGTTTATTTGTTTGTTCGTCCGTTCATTTGTTTGATTGTTCGTTCGTTTATTTGTTTGATTTGATTTATTTGTTTGTTCGTCCGTTCATTTGTTTGATTGTTTGTTCGTTCGTTCGCTCGCTTGTTAGCCCGCTCAACGTCAAACGGACTCTTTCATTGACCGCTTCTTGGCTCGTTTTCTTTATTTTGTTCACTTTCTTTTTCATCTTAAATGGGATTCTTTATTTCTTTATTTTCACTTTCTTTGTCTAAAATACGATTCTTGTGCTCGCATGTCTGTTCAACATGTTTACTTTTTACCCTAAATTGTGGCTACGTTTTCTTTTCTTCCTCCGTTTTCTTTAATCACATCGCCACTTTTCTCTCTTCTTCTGTTTTACTTTCTCTGCCTTTTTTCTCTGTCTGTCTGTTCTGTCTCTGTCACGGTCTGTGTGTTTTCGCTCTCTCTCTCTCTCTCCCTCTCTCTCTCTCTCTCTCTCTCTCTCTCTCTCTCTCTCTCTCTCTCTCTCTCTCTCTTTCTTCTCTTCTTCTTCTTTCTTCTCTTTCTTCTTTCTCCCTCTCCTCCTTCTCCTTCTCCCTCTCCTTCTTCCTCTCCCTCTCCTCTTCCTCCCTCTCCCTCCCTCCTCCCTCCCTCCCTCCCTCTCTCTCTCTCTCTCTCTCTCTCTCTCTCTCTCTCTCTCTCTCTCTCTCTCTCTCGTTCCTCTCTCTCTCTCTCTCTCTCGTTCCTCTCTCTCTCTCTCTCTCTCGTTCCTCTCTCTCTCTCTCTCTCTCGTTCCTCTCTCTCTCTCTCTCGTTCCTCTCTCTCTCTCTCTTCTCTTCCCTCTCTCTCTCTCTCTTTCCCTCTCCTCTCCCTCTTCCTTCATCTCTCTCTTTCCCTCTCCCTTCTCCATCTCTCTCTTTCCCTCTCCCTCTCCTCTCTCTCTCTCTCTCTCTCTCCCTCTCTCTCTCTCTCTCTCTCTCTCTCTCTCTCTCTCTCTCTCCCTCTCTCTCCCTCTCTCTCTCCCCCTCTCCCTCTCCCTCTCCCTCTCCCTCTCCCTCTCCCTCTCCCTCTCCCTCTCCCTCTCCCTCTCCCTCTCCCTTTCCCTACCCTCTGTCTTTGTCCTTCCATCGTTTCTCTCTGTTTATGAACATCAATTTATCCATGCAATCAAGATTTTTCTTTGAAAATCTGTTACTGTATTATTGATGGCAATAAAAAAAAAGAAAAAAGTAAGCATTGAAAATCTGTCGTTCAGTTACATGACCAAAACTGAATCATTTTGGCTGTGTTGTTTATTAGTTTGTGAGAAGTATAATACATTTACGATGTATTCAATTCTATTGTGTGTTGACTGAATTGAAAATATATTTTGTTCGAGGTAAAATGTTTTCGCTTGAATTTGTACAGCTGGGAATAAATATATATATATATTTTTTCCAAATATAAAACTTCCATTTGTTGAGATTTCTGTTATTGTTTAGGATTTTTTTCCAGTCAGTTTTCTGTTTTTAATGGATTCGCTTTCATCATATATATTTTTAAAAAGTTAGTAAGGTAACTTTTGGTGAGGTTTCCATAATTGTAAACATGGTTTTCGCTTTTCTTTTATTTTTTTTCTTTTTTTCTATTTAGTCCCTTTTGTCTAGATTTCAACAATTTCTAATATAAGTGATTTTGAATTTTTTTATACTAGGAATATCTTTTGTCACACGTATTATTTGATTTACATTTATTTACATTTATTGTAAAAAAAAATCTGTAAAACCATATAACTATCTTTTCACATTTTTGATTAATCAATTCTCTTCATGTGATTGGATTTCAGACCAAACCTCGGTAGATATTCCAGGGAAAAAAGGGGGGGAATAAAAAGAGAAACACAGCAGCTAATTCAATTTACATTTATTCAGTGCACTATCTGCCTGTACTTGAATGAACCCTACTATTCCAACCAGAGTGAAACAGGACCACAGGGAGGCCGCTGTTTCAGTGCGGTTACGTGAAACTCGGGCACGGGAGTACCAAGAGCTCAGGTCAATACACAACAAGAAGTGGTGAAAGGTTATCATTATTATCTTTTATATATGTTTACTTTAATAGGATTTTCGTGGTACGAGGCGACCACTTTCCTTGATGAAAGGTACCATACACAAACGTCACACGAAACACCATGCCTGCTGTAATACTTATGAGTAAGTTCCTATCCTCGACACCGAATATAATAATAATAATAATTATAGTTTGCCACACAAATAGATAACTCTTGCAGGAGCCAACACCCAGTCCCATGGTTCCTCTGAAGTAGCTAGGAGGAGGGGGAGGAGGTGGAGGGATAGGAGGAGGGAAACGGAGATAAAACAGGAAGAGAAGGATGGAGAGGAGGGAAAGGATAGGAAGGAGATAGAGAGAGAGGACCGGGATGGAGGAGGGAAGGAAAATAGGAATGGAGGAAGAAAACAAAAATAGAGGGCTGGGGTGAATACAGGAAGGGAGGAAACGAAGGAGGGAGGACGTAGTGAGGAGGAAGGGGGAAGGAGGGAAGAAGAAGGGAGGGAAGGGAGGGTCTCTCATTGTCGCGACGGAGGGTCCCGCTCCTACACGACTTGGCGGGGCCGATAAGTACGTGAATCCTGGGCTCATAGCTGGCATGGGCTTGGGGTTGGAACCTAAGGAGAAAAACCCAACACTGAATCGAAGTGCCTTATAGAGCGAAATATGGATCGTCCGTTGGTTATAGGTCTCTAGACTATGTCCTAAATCAGTTTCTGACATCTTCCGATCTAAGAGATTTCCTTAAAGAGATTAGATACGTTATTAAGAATGATATGTGATTGGTAACCTGCATTATATAGACGGATGCCTAAAAGCATCAGCACAATCAGACTCACATATATAATCTCAAGAGACACAGGGCTAAATAAATGCAAAAAATCGGTTTCCTAATTCCCAGGTGACTAAACCGGCTCACACCTTGTTTAATTGATTATTAATCTAATAAGACTTGTCTCGCCTTCCTGGAGTCTTCAGAGACGTTCACCGACGAGATCCTTGAACAGCACTTGCTTGAGGGAGAGCTGGCGAGCTTGCCCTTGAGAGGGAGGTCAGAGCTTGGGACCTTCTCCTTGGTCCTCAAGCTCTACCGGCCCGGAGGTCTTCCTCGAGAGCTCCAAAGAGGACCCACGGTCTTGAAGCTCCTACTTAAACGACTAAGAACTAGCTAAGGAACTAGAAGTTAATCCCTGCTTCGATTCATATGATGGCTAACTACATAGCGAAGTCTCCCCTTGCCTTTATGAGGTGCGTACACACTGCCACGCAAAAAAATAGAGAAAACGGGAAGGGGAGGACTTAATTATGACTCTTTATTTAACAACCACTGAACCAACTACATCACGAACCCATAGGGTGTTTTCCCTTATTTATCATACCCTGTTCTTCTCGTCTAATTCCATCCATTCCTTCATTCTCTTATATTTTTTCTCCAAATTGCTCTCTTCTTTCTGCCTAAACGCTCTCTCTTCTCGCTCCTCAGTCTTCTCTTTTCTCTCTTCTCTCTCTTCAGTCTTTTCTCTCTTCTCTCTCTTCAGTCTTCTCTCTTCTCTTTTCTCTCTCTCTCCAGTCTTCTCTCTTCCATCTTCTCTTCTCCTCGTCCCTCTCACTCAATCAAGTGTTGTTCAGAGCTCCTCCTCAGGCCAGTCTCTCTGCCCCCTCGGAAGCTTAAATGCTGACGTAATCATGGGTCTTCCCCGTCAGTCTCTTCTCCCCATCGGTGTGTTCCACGATATGCTGGACCTGCAACGCATACAAGGAGCCCGTTATATAAAAGGGGGGTTTTGGGGGGGCGGTTTCTTGGGTTGGAGGGAAGGGGGGAGGTGGGGGGTCTGTTTTGGTAGTGTTTGTTACTGTTTATAATGGGGTTGGTGGAGTTGTTGTCTTTATTATTGTTTTCTTGGTGGTGTTGGTCTGTTTGATATTGTTGTCATTATTATTATTATTATCATTGTTATTATTTTTGTTATTATTATTATTATTATTATTATTATTATTATTATTATTATTATTATTATTATTATTATTACTATTATTGTTGCTGTTATTATTATTATTATCATTATTATTTTTATTATTATTATCATTATTACTATTATTATTATTGTCATCATTATTGATAATACTATTATTATGACCATGATTATGATTATAATTATGATCATTGTTATATTTTCATTTTCATTATTGTTATTATCATCATAAAATTATTATTATCATTATTATCATATTATCATTATCATTACTATTATTACTTTTTATTATTGTCATCATGATCATTATTATTATTATTATTATTATTATTATTATTATTATTATTTATTATTATAATAAAGATTAAAAAGAAAATAATAACAAGGATAATAATAATAATAGTAATAATAATAATCATTATAATGATAATATTGATGATGATGATCATTATGATTATGATGATGATACTGATAATCCTAATCATCATCACTGCTATTAATCATTTTATTATTAGTAGTATCATTATTATTATTGTTATTATTATCATTATTATTATTATTATTATTATTATTATTATTATTATTATATTTTTTATCATACTATAATCATTATCATCATTATTATTATTGCTGTTGCTGTCATTATTATTATAATTTTTTTTTATCATCCTTGTTATTAGTGTGATTGTTTTATGTTTATAATTTATTGTGTATTATTTTTATTATTAATATTATTTTATCATCTGTATTATTATTACTAATATTGATATTTATTATTATTATTATTATTATTATCATTATTATTGATATTGTCACTGTTATTGTTATGATCATAATTATCATTATTATTGTTGTTAATGTATATTATAGTTGTTATTAATATCGTTATTGTTATTATTATTACTATGTTTATTACCTTTATTGTTAATATTTTTTCTGATTAATGTTATTATTGTTGTTATGACTAAAGTTATTAAAGCTACTAGTACAATTATTATTACAATTATCATTATCAACATTGATATTACAGTATCATTAGTAACTACGTCACTCTACGTCACATTATTCCTATCAATTGTCATTAGCCTGTTGGCAGTATCATTATCACCACCATCATCACAGTCCTAATAATAATTAAACCTCGAGAAACGTAAATTTGAAAGAACTAATATTATACAATAGTTACCCCAGTATATAGAAAACGAATACGAAAAGAAAACGAAGCTCATGCTCGGAAAGTTTGGGAGATACATGCATAATCCGTGCAAATGGCTACGACTATAGAATCTCTTGTAATAAGAAATAAAACAACAGAAATTTCAGTTAGATCAGCAAGATGGGAGCAGAAGTATTTGATTGAACAGATGAATTCCTAGATTTTTTTTTATATAAGAAGTTGTAAGTTTGTTTATAGTTGAATATTGATATAACGTTACACAGTTCTGAAAAAAGTATTATCATTATTATCACTTCATTTTTGGTTGTATTATTTAGTAGGTTGGTATTCTCCATAGTTCATCATGATAGGAGACATGTGTCGATTTATTGTACCAGGAAATCTTTTTACTTAGTCTGAGAATCTGTTTACTAGGAAGTGTATCCCTTTGCTATTAATTAATTAATTATTATTAATTATTAATTAATTATTGATTAATTAGTGTATATCTTTGCTACTTCATAAACTTTGGTTACAAGGATACAATTTATTTATTGGGTCACAAAATCAACGTCTGGGGCACAATATTGATTCATTAGGGCGGAGAATTAATTTACTAACTCGAAAAATCACTTTACTTTGGCGCAGAATTAACGTGTTTGGGAGCAAATTCTATTTAGCCGGGCGTAAAGTATATTCACTGGTACCCAAGATTAATGAACATGGGGTGCCTGGAATTAATTACCTTGGGTCCCAATGTAATTGACTCGGGCGCGATATCGATTTATTTGGGCGCGAAATTGGGTTACTTGAACAAATGATTAATTTACTTCGGCGCAGATTTTGTTTAATCTTGCCCCAAGGAATACACTTGGGGCAAGATTAATTCATTGGGCACTGGGGCTCACGCAACCCGTTACCAAGACAAATCATAGTCTTCTTAGTACAGAAAATTATAGTAATCTACAAAATCTATTCGCTAGGGTACAAAATCTATCCATTGGAGCACGGAATATATTTACCAGTTCACTAATTAGATTAACTATCAAAAGCAATGCATTTATAATATATGTACTGGACCACAAAATGAATTTAGTAAACAGTTCTTTTTTATTATTGGCACACAAAATCTACACTATCAGCTGTTTCACAAAATCTGTTATTTCGGGCACAAAAATCCTTTTACCAGCTTACAAAGCACACGGCACAAAAGTAAATGATCAGGCCAGATGATATTTTCACTCGTTCACAAAATCATTTTTTCTAGAACACAGAACAAGTCACAAGGCCAATTTAGTGGCTATCTTCTACTGCACAAAATCGATTCACTAGAACATTTTTTTATTTATTTTTTTACAAGGCTGTTAAATCTTTCCATTAGGACACAAAAAACTAATTACTGTGGCATACAATCGATTGACTGGGAGACAGAATGCATTTACCATGAACTAAAATCACTAATAAGAACACAAAACTATTGATACGGATTAAGAATAATTATTTAGCTGGGTATGAGATCCATCAACTTGGGTAGATAATCAGTTAATTGAACACAACATAATTATGTCAGAGCATAACACCTACTCTAATGATAAGGTTCAAATAAACGATCTCCCTTTGATAAATATTAATTCACCGGTGCATGCAAAAATCTTACCTGCTTTCTTTAACAATCACCGACCTTGACAGATAATTGGACAATTAAATCCATGCATAAAGGCGACAAAGAATCCGTTGTGTGAAATGACTGATATTTTGTGGGACTTGTGTAAGAAAATTGATGTGGTTATTTAGGATACGAAATACAGGCGAGAAAGTTGTCAGATGTAAACCCTAAGTGGCTGCTAGGGAGACGGAAAAGCTTGATGTGTATATATATGCATTTGTATGTGTGTGTATGCATACTTACATGTGTATGCGCACTTATATGTGTATGCGCTTGTATGCCTTTATGTATGTGTCTAAGAGGGGAAAAACAAACAATAACAAGATTCACAATACGAACATTAACCACACACAAACAAAGCAGATCAAAGCACGATGAAAGAAACACCACCATAAAAACATCACCCAAGAAACCACAATAAAAAGAAAAAACAGAAAGAGAGAGAGAGAGAGAGAGAGAGAGAGAGAGAGAGAGAGAGAGAGAGAGAGAGAGAGAGAGAGAGAGAGAGAGAGAGAGAGAGAAAGAAAGAAA
>NC_091578.1:25095057-25100057 GCF_042767895.1 Penaeus vannamei | reverse complement strand
GAAAGTAGAAGGGGGGGGGGGAGTCTAGTGATGAGGGACGAGGGAGGGGAGGAAGGAAGGAGAAGGAGAAGGAGGAGGGAGGAGGGAGGTGGGAGAGTAGGTAGGAGGGAGGAAGGAGGGAGGGTTGATGGGAGATGGGAGGTAGGAGGGAGGAAAAGGGAAAGAGAGAGGGAGGAAGTAAGAGGAAAGAAGAAGAAGAAGAGAAAAAAGATGGAAGGAACGATATAGGAAGGAAGGTGGAGTAGGAGGGAGGAAAAAAGGAAAGAGGAGAAAGAGAAGGAAGGAGGGAAGAAAGACAGAGGAGGAGAGATGGCTAAATGGGAGAGAGGGAAAGGGAATGAGGTAAGAGTGACGTGAGGAGGTGGAAGGAGGGAGGAGGAGGAGGAGGAGGGAGGGAGGATGAAAGATGGGAGGAGGAGGAGGAGGGAGGGAGAACGGGGGCGATAAAGGAGGAGATAGAAGAATGAGAGAGAGGGAGAAAGAAAGAGATGGGGGATGGGAGGAAGAAGGAAGAAGAACAGGGAGAAAGATGGGAGAAGATGGAAGAGCGATAAAAAAGAAGAGAAGCAATTCAAATAAAGGTGTAAGAAGAGGAAGGACGATGACGGAAATAAATAGAAAAGAAGGTCAAAAAAAGAAAAAAATGAAATGATGGTAAATGAGCAAGAAAATGAGAACGAACGAAGCGAAAAGAGAACACAGAAAAGAAGAGAGATAATGAACAAGATTAACGAATGAAAAAGGAAAGAGATTAAGGAAGACTCGCTGATTGAGGAAAATTGGGACGTAAGAAGGATGTTTGTGATTCAATAAAACAGACACGAGGAAATTGCGTGAACCTCGGGATTCAGATTATTGGAAAGTGAATAACGCACACAGACAGAGATACAGACACAGACATACGCACACAGACACAGATACAGACACAGACATACGCACATAGACAGAGATACAGACACAGACATACGCACACGGACAGAGATACAGACACAGACATACGCACACAGACACAGATACAGACACAGACATACGCACACAGACACAGATACAGACACAGACATACGCACACAGACGCAGATACAGACACAGACATACGCACACAGACACAGATACAGACACAGACATACGCACACAGACACAGATAACAGATATAGACACAGACATACGCACACAGACACAGATACAGACACAGACATACGCACACAGATACAGACACAGACATACGCACACAGATACAGACACAGACATACGCACACAGACACAGATACAGACACAGACATACGCACACAGACACAGATACAGACACAGACATACGCACACAGACACAGACATACGCACACAGACACAGATACAGACACAGACATACGCACATAGACACATACATAGACATACACTTAGACACGCACATAGACACGCACATAGACACACATAGACATGCACATAGACACGTACATAGACACGCACATAGACATACATAGACACAAATGGACATATGCATAGACATACACTTAGGTACGCACATAGACACACATAGACATACATATAGACACAAATGGATGCGCACATAAACACATATAGACACACATACACATAGATACGCACACACACATACACATAGACACGCACACACACACACAAACAAATAAATAGATATGAATAAAGATACGAATATATAGATATATGTATGATAACGATAATAATAATAATTTAGAGTTTGCTGACACAGGCTCTCGTGGCACCAGTAAAATTGTGGCCTGTCTGTCTGTTTATTGTGCTTCTTAACTGCCCCCTGTGTGCGAGGAGTGGCCGGGGTGACCATCCGCTGGCAGTGCGCGGGAATCGAACGCAGGTCAGCAAGATTACTAAACAAGAAAGCCACCACTGCACTACACAGCACAAAATGCTAGGCGGTCAGATAAGTAAGCCATGAGACAAATAAACATAAAGATATTGCAGTCTATTTATCAAATGATTTATCCATTTACATAAAATCATTAATCATCTAAACAAACATGAATTCATAAAAAACTGCAGAATATATTCCCTGCGAATTCTGCAGAAATGGCGAGCGAATCTATTTTTTTTGTGTGTGTGTGTGTGATTATTAAACAAAGTGCTGAGTCATTATACACTTGGCTCTCACAGGTATTCATAAGTGTCTATCGCCTTTACTTGCAGGTGGGCGGGCGTGGGCGGGCGTGGGTGGGCGTGTGTGTATTGAACCGGGAGGGGGGATTATGTGTGTGTGTGTGTTTATGATTTTGTAGTTGTGTGTATGTTTATCGGTGGAAGTATGTGCGTGTGTCTGTCTACTTGTCCGGCTGTATTTCTGTCTGTTCATCTTGGTATCTGTCTGTATATCTATCTGTTTGTCTATTTATCTGCCGCTTTGCTTGTCTATATGTCTGTCTGTCTATTCTTCTGTATGACTGTCTAATATATCTCCCTCCCTCCCTCTCTCTCTCTCTCTCTCTCTCTCTCTCTCTCTCTCTCTCTCTCTCTCTCTCTCTCTCTCTCTCTCTCTCTCTCTCTCTCTCTCTCACACACACACACACACACACACACACACACACACACACACACACACACACACACACACACACACACACACACACACACACACACACGCACACACCCTCACACCCTCACACCCATCCCCCTCCACCCCCACCTCCCCACCCCCTCCCCCCACACCAGCACTCAAGACCCCATACAACCCACACACACGCCCTTGCCCCCTCCTTTAACCCCCCCCCCCCCGCAGCGACGCCCCTCGGAAGGCTATGTCTCCCGACGGAAATCAACAGCTTAATTCCCAGACGGAGGCGCCTTCCACATACGTCCTTTTAGCTCGGGTCCCGGTGGCTGGCCGGTCCCCCCGTGGCTCGGGGATTTTGATGATGGTCCCTGGGAGGGAATGTGGTGGTGGTGTTGGTGTTGTGTTTGGGTGTCGGTCTGTGTGTGTCTTTGCGTTTTATGTATTTGGAAGTGTAGAGGCACACACACACACACACACACACACACACACACACACACACACACACACACACACACACACACACACACACACACACACACACACACACACACACACACACACGCATGTGTGCGTTTATATATATATATATATATATATATATATATATATATATATATATATATATATATATATATATATATATATATGAGAAGTGATTATTTGTATTTCCATTACTTTCCCAGTTATTTTTTATGATGACGATGTCCATTTTTTATTATTATGTACCTCGTGTAATCTCTTTTTGCCCCTATGTCCTACGTTAATATCAGAAAAATGCGGTCTTTGCTACTTTTCTAATACCATTACCACACTAATTACCTGTTATATAACTAAAAGAACCTGGAGAAGACAAAGCTATCTATCTCTCTGTCTATCGCTCTTTCTATCTATCTGTTTATCAATTATACTGAATACCACAGAAAAGGATAAGAATGTGAAATTAGCAACTGATAAATTACCGTGATAGTTAAAATTTTGTTTTATTGAGGCATTGTTGAGTGAGAAAAAAACAAAAATATTAACCACAAAAACACCAGAAACCGAGACTTTTGCAATACCATTTAAGAATTGTAGAAGAAAAATACTTTTTTGATGATTTTTCCTCCTCTGATCCAAATGCCGCTTCAAGTGACATAACAATTGGTAATTTTAAGTAAACACCCGAACGAAACAGCTGTTGGTAAAGAAAATAACAATAATAATAAGAGGAAGAAAACAGAACACTTTTGGTATGTTCTTAAGCTTTATCCCGAAGTTTATGTTAAAACTCCGGTGATAAAAAAGTTTACGCGAGTACTCCCTGCAGGATATCCTTTAAGCTATATAACCTCCAGAAAGTAAAGGACATACAACAGGGTGTAAAAAAAAAAAAAAAAAACCTGGATGAGTGGTTTTAAGAAATTAATTAAAACATTATATGTATTAGAGTATCTGTGTTTTATATATGTTATATTTCAATATTCATGGTAGGATATGCTGTGTTATTACTGATAGAGGTTTTAAGTACAAGAAATGAAAATCATTGTAGTTTTGTGAATCAATTATATAAAAATTACAGCCATCACACATATTGACTATTACCGTTGCACATATCCATCTATCTATCGATCTATCAATCTGTCTACCAACCTATATATCTACTGATTTACATTTGTCCAGTAACTACATCTAATATCCTTAATAAAGAGTTGTGTCCACATAGAACAATGTCGTGATGTTGATAATCAAACTGACATAACTTGCCCGCTACAAATGTCATTCTACCCGTGTAATCATCAATATACTTCTCCTTAACTAGTGTTTTTGTGTCATTACTGTAACAAGTGCTATTGTTGGTTCTTCTTGTATTGCCGTCACCACCATTAACGTCATTAATAATGCTACAGGTAATAAAGTGTGATTATTAGTACTGATATTATTTCTCATGCTGGACGCCTCTCCTTAATTAAGGACATCATTGTATTTTGTTTTTTTTTTGTCTTTGTTATTGTTGTTGCTTTTGAGGACTAATATCATCGATACAGTTATGAACGTAAGGGATGCATCTGCTATTACTGGTATTTTTGGAACAACTACCACTACTGTAGTTACAATAATTTCTATCATTAATACTAGTATAACTACTGCTATTGCCTTTTTTCTCCCACCACTTTTGTAACTATTAATACTACAACTATCGCTATTACAACTATTGCCGCTACTTCTAGTTTTCCACAGCAGATGCTATTTTTGTTATTTGACTACTGTTTCTGCTACCATTACTAGGCCTACTGCAACTATTGCTACTATTGTTCTCACTATTTCTACCATTATATTTACTTCTATAGTGGTTACTATTATTACTAAATTTACTACTGATAACGCTATTACTCTCTCACTACTATATTCTACAGTTTTCTTACTCTACACTTTTATCGCAACCATATCCATTTTCACCAGTACAGCGGCTACTTCTACTACT
>NC_091578.1:25085057-25090057 GCF_042767895.1 Penaeus vannamei | reverse complement strand
TTTTCCTTCTACTTCTTCACTATCCTTGTTCTTTACCCCTTCTTCCTACTTCCTTCGTCTTCATTTTCGTTATCATTCCTATCCTCCTCTTCATCCTTTTCTATTTTTTCTTTCTTTTTTGTTATCCATGACGCTCTATCATTTTTTTTTATCGGGTCTCCCTTTTTGTGACATTCTTCGTCTGATTCTTCCCTTTCTTCTAGGTCTTCTGTGGCTGAGTTAGGATTCTCTTTCGCTTTCTCTTGCTTTCTTTGTATGTCCGTCTGTTTTTCTGTCTGTTTGTATATCTTTCTGTGTCTCTGTCTCTCCATCCCTCCCTCCCCCTATTGCCTCTCTTCCTCCTCCTCTCCCCCCTTCCTTCCTCCCTCCCCCAATCTCCCAATCTCCCATCCTTCCCTCCCCTCCTATCCTCCCCCACCCTCCGTCCCTCCCTCCCCCAATCTCCCATCCTCCCTCTCCCTCCCTCCCCCTCTCTCCCTCCCCTAATCTCCCTGCCCCTCCTCCTATCTCCTCTCTCTCTCCCCCTCCCTCCCTCCATCCCTCCAATCTCCCATCCTCCCCTTCCCCTCCCTCCCTCCCTCCCCCTCCTCTCCCCTTACCCCCTCCCACTCCCTCCCCTCCCTCCCCCTCTCTCCGCGAACGTATCTCATTCCTCGAGAAAAGTCAGGAAATATCTCAGAGTCTGTCAATGTTCGGTGTTTATTAGTCCCTCAGGGAAGGAGAGGTGCGTGGAGAGTATCGACATATCTTCAGTATATCTTTATCTGTATATTTATATCTCTATTTATCTGTTTCTGTATTTATATGTGTGTGCTTATATATTTATATCTTTCTGTCTGTCTATTTGAGTTATCTGTTTCTGTATTTATATGTGTGTGCTTATCTATTTATATCTTTCTGTCTGTCTGTTTGAGTTATCTGTTTCTGTATCTAGATGTGTGCTTATCTATCTGTCTATCTACGTATCTATTTATTTATTAGTCTATCTGTGTATTGAAGATTTATCGATACTCTCTATTCGTTCAGTCTTTCTCTCTCTCTCTCTCTCTCTCTCTCCCTTTCCTCGTCTCCCCTTCCCCTTCTCTCTACCTCTTTCTCTTTTCCTCCATTCCATTCCCCCATATCCAATATCTGTCTCTCTCGCCCTACAGTATTTCCCCTTCCTCGCCGTAATGCTCTTTCCTTTTTCACTTTTCCTCAGTTCCCATTTTTATCATCTCCTTCCACCATTCACCTCGCTTCCAAGTGCCTCTTCCGATGCCCCCCCCCTTCCCCCCCCTCCCCGCCCATCGCCCGGGGCAGTTCACTCGCTGGATGAAGTTGTTAGCGGAGAAGATGGAGATGGGGGAGATGGAGAGGGAAGGGGCGGTGGTGGAGAAGGGGGTGGGGGGGGAGCTTCTGCGGAGGGTGATGATAATGTTGTGAAGATGCTTGAAGATGGGCGTTGGATCGTTTTTAAGAGCATGGGTGTAAATATATATATATATATATATATATATATATATATATATGTATATATATATATATGTTTTTAATATGTATATATATATATATGTATATACACATATATATACATACATATATATATATATATATATATATATATATATGTGTGTGTGTGTGTGTGTGTGTGTGTGTGTGTGTGTATGTATGTATGTATATGTGTGTGTGTGTGTGTATATATATATATATATATATATATATGTACACATACACACAAATATTTGTGTGTATGTATATATGTATGCACGTATATATGCATATGTATATATATGTATATATATATATACGTTTATATGTGTATATGTATATATATCATATATAACTATATATGTTTACAAATATGATTATGTGTATATATAATCATATGTATATTTATATATATATAATTATATTATACATTTGTATATATACACATATGTATATATACTCACGTTCTCTCTCTCTCTCTCTCTCTCTCTCTCTCTCTCTCTCTCTCTCTCTCTCTCTCTCTCTCTCTCTCTCTCTCTCTCTCTCTCTCTCTCACACACACACACACACACACACACACACACACACACACACACACACACACACACACACACACACACAGGTATATTTTGTTTTTAGTGATTAACTTTTCATCTATCTCTCTGCTGATTCCGACGGCGAAGTATGTCTCAATGGTGCCATGTGGTTGCGCCAATTTCCATTAGGCCAAATAATACCATAATGGCCGGACCATGGCAAGGCCCTTGAATGGCAGAGTGATGTAATTACCAAACTGTCCCTTACGGCTAACGACTGTAATTATCACGAAGGGAATACAGCCACAAAATCCATCCGCCGTTTATAGATATTAATGATTGAGGTTTCTGAGTAATGAATTCACGTCTTGTTTTTTTTTTGTTTTTTTGTGTGTGTGTGTGTGTGTGCGTGTGATTGGTGGATTCGTAAATAGTTTTAGTCATCCTATCGTTCTATTTTCGGGGGATTTTTGTTGTTGTTGCTGAGAAGATCTAAGTAGATGATTTGAGTAGATTGTAGTAAAGCTAGTTTGGACCGTCTACAGTAGTTTCATGGCGAATGGTGCTTGTTATTCAGTATTATGAAGATTCAGAACATACGTGTAAAGTTCTTTTGTCGTTGTATTCGCTATCAACACGAGATAATTAAGTTGTAAAAAGAATTCGTGCAATATTCACAGCATGAAATCCACTTCACAAGAGTTATAGGGTAATACAGGGTAATTTCTGCGCAATAAAACCGTGCTGTTCATGTATGTGTATGGATGCATTTGCACGCGTACACATACATGTATCTGTATGTACGTATTTCTGCATTCAGATATTTGCGCTTGTACACATACATGTATCTGTACGTACATATTCTTATATCCAGACATTTGCGCACGTACATATACATGTATCTGCATGAACGTATTTCTGCATTCAGATATTTGCGCACGTACACATACTTGTATCTGTATGTACATATTTCTGTATTCAGACATTTGCACACGTACACACACATGTATCTGTATGTACGTATGTCTGCATTCAGATATTTGCGCGAATACACATACTTGTATCTGTATGTACGTATTTCTGTATTTAGACATTTACGCACGTACACACATGTATCTGTATGTACATATTTTTTTTTTATCCAGACATTTGCGCTCGTACACATACATGTATCTGTATGTACGTATTTTTGCATTAAGACATTAGCACACACACATGCATCTATCTGTATGTACGTATTTCGGCATTCAGACATTTGCACACGCACACACGTATGTATCTGTATATAAGTATTTCTGTATTCAGGCATTTGTACACGTAGACACACATGTATCTGTATGTACATATTTTTATATCCAGACATTTGCACACGTACACATACATTTATCAGTATGAACGTATTTCTGCACTCAGACATTTGCACACGTACACAGCATTCAGACATTTACACACGCACACACACGTATGTATCTGTATGTACGTATTTCCGCATTCACACCCATGGCTCGACCACACTCACCACCATCGAAGTCGACGCAGACGTGGCCGCCGCAGCAGTGCTCGTTGGCGGTGCAGCGGCGACCTTCGCAGCCCTGCTCCTCCAGGATCTCCTCGCTCAGTAGAGCCTCCATCAGCTGTTCGCGAGGAGACACCAGTCGCTGGAAGGAGAGAGAAACGGACGTGTTAATGGTTTTGTTTATCTATTTTTTATTATTTTTAAATTATTATTATTGTTGTTGTTGTTGTTGTTGTTGTTGTTGTTGTTGTTGTTGTTGTTATTATTATTATTCTTATTATTATTATTGTTATTATTATTATTATTATTATTATTATTATTATTATTATTATTATTATTATTATCATTATTATTATTATTATTATTATTATTATTATTATCATCATCATCATCATCATCATCACCATCATCATTATTATCATTATTATTATTATTATTATTATTATTATTATTATTATTATTATTATTATTATTATTATTATTATTATTATTATTTTATTCCTAATTAAGGAGAATTTGGGTGGTAGTGATGGTAGTAGGGGGGGGGTGGAGTTTGAGTAGATAGAGAAAGGGTGAGAGGCAAATTGACAAACAAATTGAAGAACAAAACAGAGACGAACAAACAGACAAAGAGAGAATGATACACACAGACAGATAGAAAAAAGAGAGACAGACATACAGACAGACAGACAGAGAGAAAGAATGACCAACAGACAAAAACAGATACAGAAAAGGGCAGAAAGGCAAACAAAGAGAACGAGAAACAAACGAAAATGTATTGGAAAGACCACCAAAAGGGAGAGGAAGCTGTTCCCTTGTTACATTGTTACTCGTCTGTGTCTTTACAATACCATTTCTTTTCTTTTTTTCTCTCTCCTTTCTTTTCTTTTTCTTTTTTTAACTGTTTTGTTAAGTACTTGATAAATCTTCAATAATGTGAAACTGGAAACATAGAAGTAAATATATGGAATGAAGGGATGAAATACGACTATGTAAAAAAAAAGAATAATAAAAAAGAAGAAGAAGAGGAAGGAGAAGAAGGAAACGGGGGAAATAGATAGGTCAATAAGAACGAAGGTTCTGAGAATACAATAAAAGGAGAAGAGAAATTGGAAAGAAAGTTAGGAATTGAGAGTCGTCACGTCGAGATGCTAAGAATACTGCGAAGAGGCGTTTCGTGTGTTGAAACTACGTGCGTATTTTCAGCTTGAGGAAGATAAAGGAAGAGAAGGAGGAATGGACGGAGAAGGGGAAGAAGAAGGAGGAGAATGAGGAAGAGGAGGGAGAGGAGGTGAAGGAGAAGGAGAAGGGGGAGAAAGAGAAGGGGAAGGAGAAGAAGAGGAGAAGCTAGAGGAAAAAGGAATTGGCGAAGACGAAGAAGAGGAGGAGAAGACGGAGAAGAAGAAGAAGCCGATAAAGAAGAAGAAGAAGATAAAACGAAGAAGCAGAAGTATAAAAAAAGAAGCATAAAAAAACTT
>NC_091578.1:25072557-25075057 GCF_042767895.1 Penaeus vannamei | reverse complement strand
GAGAAAGAGAGCAAGAAGAAAGAATTAGGGGAGAGAAGGAGAGAAAGACACACACAACAAGAACGGATACACAGGCGCACAAACAAGCAAAGAGAGATAGAGAGACATTTTAAAAAGATTAATCATTAATGGCCTTAAAAAGATACACATGACATTTCCCTCGAATCCATAAATGACAGACACGGAAACTCATCATAAGGAGCCAAATTACTCACCAAGTCATTAATGAACCTAATTACAGCTGCTCATCAGTTCTCAGAAGTGATACACGAGCGAACGGCCAATAAATCATCACTAATGGCCCCTCATTAGCGATGATAGATAACACAATTAGGAAAATTTTCCAGAGGATAGTGATTACGATTTTGCAATAATTATCGTAATGATTGTTGTGTCGTTATGAGTGTTAACGTCTTTGTAAATGTTGATAAACTGTGAAATTTCTCGGAGTCTTTAAAAATTACTTGCGTCTTTATTGCTCTTAATGACCTAATTAGGTTATTTCTTGTAATTTTGTTGCTGTCGCTGCCGTGAATATGCATTCATCTTTTTTTTTCTTCTTTTTTTTGTCTCAATCAAATATTTGATTATTTTTTTCCTTGGCTGTTTGTTGGTTAGATATCTATTTATTTAATTTCATTTGCAAATTGGATAATCCTATTTTGGTATACGGGAACTGATATAAAAGATGCAATTTAATGATAAATTACATTGGAAGAGAAACGAAGAAGTTGTTATAATGAGTTAAATTAATTTAAAAATTAAGTTGGAAATACCATATCAACTGAATGGAGAAATTAGTTAGAAATGATTCGAAGAAAGTTTATTATCAGACCAATAGAACTTTTAATTAAGTGAAGCAATTAGTCATTGTGATAATAAGTGTCTGTAATTGGAATTGAATTGCCATAACCCTTGAAAGGGATATCATTGTAGAATTGATTAATAACATGCGTAGTTTGACATATATGACTATATATCATCATATTCGTCTTTAGTATGTTAGTATGTTATGATATTAAAGTATGGAAAATTTAAATGTAATATAACACAATTTATCTTATCTAATTTACTGATATGCCCAAAGGTTATATTTTCCCCCTCTTTTCCTCTTTTTTATTATCTTCTCTACCTCTTCCCTTCCTCTTTCTTCCTCACTCTATCTCCCTTTTCTCAATACTTTCCTATTTCTCTTCCCCTTTCCCCCTATTCCTTCCTTCCTCCTCCCCTCTCCTCTCCCCCATTCGTAATTGGTCGTTAGTAACGTGCAAGTGACAACAACCTTCGCCATTACTTTCGTGTCAATAACAATTAAGTCATTATATCGGCCGCAAATGTCTCATTCGCTCTTTCTCTCCTTGTTATTATTATCGTCCTTATTATTTCCTTCTTCGGCTTCTTCGTCTTCCTCTGCTTCCTCTTCGTTTTTCTTTTCTTCTTTGGGTTTCTTCTTATTATTGCTATTAGTATTATCAAATTCATTATCATTGTTATTTCTATTATTATTATTATTATTATTATTATTATTATTATTATTATTATTATTATTATTATATCATTATTATTTCTTTTATAATAATAATAATAATAATAATAATAATAATAATAATAATCATTATTATTATTATTATCCTTATTATTTTCATCATCACCATCACCATCTACATCATCATCATCATCGTTGTAGTCGTTAATGTTAATCTTTATATTATTATAATTTCTATTATTATCATGTTTATCATCATTATCATTATCATCATCTGTATTATTATTATTATTATTATCATTATTACTATTATTATTATTATTATTATTATTATTATTATTATTATTATTATTATTATTATTATTATTATTATTATTATTACTATCATCATTACTATTATTCTTATTATTACTCGACACAGTGATAATGATACAATTGTGAGTATATTATTGTTTGTTACTGTTGTTGTTATTATTAATATTCTAAATATATTTATCATTGTTATTGTCGTCGTTGTTGTTATTACTGTTATATCAATTATTATTATTGTTATTATCATTCTCATCCAACCATCCACTTATCCATTTAACAAAGGACACAAAGAGAGAGAAAGAAAAAAAAGATCAAAAACACGTAAAATGAGGTGGAAAATTCTCTCTTTCTGTAACTTTTCAGTTTCCTTCGTGATCCAATTACTGTCTAACATTCTCACTTATTATCATTCTTGACAGTTTTTTATTTACTATTTTTATCGTTTCTGTTCGTTGGTCTTTTTCTTCGTCTTTACTGACTTGGTAATTAACTTGTCTTTTTTCTTCTTCTTCTTTTTCTTTTTCCTTTTTTTTCTCCTTCTTCTTCTCCTTCTCTTTCTCTTTCTCTTTCTCTTTCTCCTTCTCCTCCTTCTTCTTCTCCTTTTCCTCCTCCTACTCCACCACCTCCTCCTCCTCCTCCTCCTCTTCCTCCTCCTCCTCCTCCTCCTCTTCCTCCTCCTCCTCTTCCTCCTCTTCCTCCTCC
>NC_091578.1:25050057-25052557 GCF_042767895.1 Penaeus vannamei | reverse complement strand
ATAAGAAAAGGGAGAAGAAAAAGAGAAAAAGAAAAAAAGAAAAAAAGAAAATAAAGAAGAAAAATACAGAAAAACGTTTTTCCTCTAACAAGGATGAAAACGTTCCGAGTGCATATTTGAGTTCCAGATCATCCCACGCTGAAGGCACAACATCCTATTATTGACATGAGGATATTCACGTCAATTAAATACTAACACGAATAAGGGGGGAAGAGGAAGAAGAAGAAGAAGAAGAGGAAAAACAGGTAACTTTTTCCAGATAGCCTTTCAAATATTAGACTTTCCCGGATGTTCTGCTTCGAGAATTGAACATCCGGGAACAATTTTGAAGAACTTGTTATTGTGGATAAAAGATTTGTGATGTAAAAAGAATTATTTATCACTGCGCTATATCTGCTGTGTGACTATGTCGGGTATGTTGGTTGTGCATTTTCGTTGGTATGTGGATATGAGGTTGGTGTGTGTGACGATAATTGAGTTATTTGTTTGGTTATGTGGTTCGGTTGGTATGTGGCTATGAGGTTGGTGTGTGTGACGTTAATTGAGTTGTTTGTTTGGTTATGTGGTTTGGTTGGTATGTGGCTATGAGGTTAGCATGTGTGACGATAATTGAGTTGTTTGTTTGGTTATGTGGTTTGGTTGGTATGTGGCTATGAGGTTAGCATGTGTGAGGATAGATGAGTTATGTTGGTAGTTGTGAGGTTTGGTTGTCATGTGGCTATGAGGTTAGCATGTGTGAGGATAGATGTGTCATGTTGGTAGTTGTGAGGTTTGGTTACCATGTGGCTATGAGGTTGCTATGTGTGATGATAAGTGAGTTATGTTTTTGGTTATGTGGTTTGGTTGGCATGAGTCTACCAGTTTGCTACCATAAATGAGTTATGTGTTGGTTATGTGGTTCGGTCGGTATGCGGTTACGAGGTTGTATATAGCTATAATTGAGCACTGTGATGGTTAGGATATACTCTGTAGTTGGGGCTTTAAATGACTATGAGGTGGGTGTTTATGCGACAATAGACGAGAGTTGTGGTGCTTATGAGGTGGTCGTTGTCGTTGGGTCGTTTCGGGATTATGAGGATGAAGTGAAATGCTATGAAGTTCGCTATTTTGGGTCGGTGTTGCACGAGATGGGTCTTTGAATTTCCGGTTTGTGTCTCAGTATTTTTTTTCTGGTTGTATGTTTTACTTTTCCTATATTTCGCTCTCTTCTCTTCTTTCTTCTTCTTATTCTCTTTCTCTCTCTCTCTCTCTCTCTCTCTCTCTCTCTCTCTCTCTCTCTCTCTCTCTCTCTCTCTCTCTCTCTCTCTCTTCTCTCTCTCTCTTTCTCTCTCTCTCTCTCTCTCTCTCTCTCTCTCCGCCATCCCTCCCTCCTCCCCTCCCTCTCCCTCTCTCCCTCTCCCCCCCTCTCTCTATCTCTCTCTCTCTCTCTCTCTCTCTCTCTCTCTCTCTCTCTCTCTCTCTCTCTCTCTCCCTCCCTCCCTCCTCCTCCCTCCTCCCTCCCTCCCTCCCTCCCTCCCTCCCCTCCCTCCCTCTCCCTCCCTCCCTCCTTCCCTCCCTCTCCATTTCCTTCTCCCTCTTCTTCTACCTCCCCCCACCCCAATCTCTTTCACCCCTCTCTCTTTGTCTCTCTATTTTTTATATATCCCCCTCTCTCCCTTCCCTCTTGTGCATTTACGAAGGCGCCCATTACTTCAAGCACACGCGCACGCAAGCAAATTCAAAACGGCATTTCAGAGTCTCCGCCACAATTCATTCCTTCGAGCAAAATTCAGCAGAGTTGCATGAGTATGCTGAAGTCGACGTTTTATCGCTTTTTTTTATAAACTTGTTATTCATTTGATTTTATGATTTTTGTTTATAATGTTTTCTGAAGTGAATTAGATTAATTGAATTAGGGTTTGTGATTATTTAGGTTATGTGTTGTAGTTATTTTTTCTGGTAGCTTATGAGATACAGTAATAATAATGTAATAGATTAAGAGAATTGAATAACCCATAAAATCAGTAAGAAAAAAGGTAGATACGAAAAACAAATAGACGGCGAGAATAATGATATTACCGAAGACGATTATAACAAATACAATAGATACACAAACGAAAATACAGATGAAAACCCCAACAGCGCATACAAGCAGACGAATAAAAGCATCAGCTGACACAAATCCAGAAATACATAACAGACTGACAAACAAACAAACAAAACAAAACCTGCGCCTCGATGCCCCCCCCCCCTTCCGCGCTGCAAAACAACCATGGAACAATTTCCTGAAAGCGTAATCATCCAAATTCATTCGAGTCAACAAGTAGGGCGATGAAAGGGAGAGCGAGAGGGTGAGGGAGAGGGTGAGAGGGTGAGGGAAAGAGGGAGGGGGACGGGGAGGGAAGAGGGCGAGGGAGAAATGGAGGGAGGAGGCAGGGAGGGAAGAGGAGAGGAGAGAGCAGTGAGGAAGGAGTGAGGGAGAGAGAGGGGAGGGAGAGGGTGAGAGGGAGAGAGAATGAGG
>NC_091578.1:25042557-25045057 GCF_042767895.1 Penaeus vannamei | reverse complement strand
GAGAGGACAAACAAACAAACGCACAAACCCAGAATTCCTATTTGTGAGACACTTAAGCACGATGAACTCCAGAGAAATTCCTTTTGGGGGCAAATTCTAGCAATAAGTGAAGCAAGGAAGGCTTTCTAAACAGACTAGAAATTGCCTAAGTGCCAACCCAGCCGTGCATAGAGAGAGAGCGTCCATATAAGGGATCTCTTCGGCTGCTTCGACCGGGGAGACTAATGGTTAAAGTCGTGGGCGCGTATGTAATGGTTAAGGGGGCGGGATAGGCGGGGTGGGCGGGATAGGGTGGGTGGGTGTGGTGGGGAGTGTTTGTCGGAAGTACACGCTGCGAGAGAATTACGTAAACAGAGTGGGGAGGGGGGGGAAGATAAACAGAAATTGTGAGCCGTTTGGGAGGTTCATTTGCCAGTTGCCCGGATGTGGGGTGCGGGGGGTGGGGGGTGGGGGGTGGGGTGGGGTGTGGGGTGCGGGGTGGAGTGGGGTGGGGTGGGGTGGGATGGGGGGAAACAGAGAAAACAGAGATACACGTTTGATGTCAAGGATGATGATCATGGTTGCAATGATGACAAAAATGGCAATGGGAATGATGATGATCGTTATAGTAAGGATGGAAGTAATAGTAATATTAGTAATAGTAGTAGTAGTAGTTGGGATAATGAGGAGAGTGAAGAAAACGATAATAGTAATAATGATAATAACAATAATAATAATGATGAGGATAATAAGAGTACCAACAATTAAAATGATTATAACAATAATGATAATTATGATGATAATGATAATGATAATAACAATGATAACGATAACAGCGATAAGAACAATGGTAAAAATAACAGTGATAACGATAACAAACATACACAGAGGGTACTCACCTCGGCCAGGGGACCGGAGTAGCCGCTGTAGCCTGCGCTGCCGTATCCGAGGTTGTTCTGGGACTCTGGCCGGAACCTGGAACAAGAGGAGAGAATTAATGGTCATTGGTTATATTATCTATTCAGTGTTGTTCATTGTTCATGTTTTAATCCTTTATTTTTTAAGAAATCGCTTTTGTTCATTAAGAGAAGATAATTAATGGTCATTTGGTTATATTATCTATTCAGTGTTGTTCATTGTTCCTGTTTTAATCCTTTATTTTTTAAGAAATCGCTTTTGTTCATTAAGAGAAGATAATTGATGGTCATTGGTTATCTTATCTATTCAATGTTGTTCAATGTTCATTTTTTTATTCATATATCTTTTAAGAAATCACTTTTGTTCATTGTTCATCTGTACTTGTTATTATTATTTTTTTATTAATTTATTATTATTATTTCTTTTGAAGAAAACTTTGTGCATAATAAATCTAGGAGTAGATCTGAAAAGCGATTTTATGGTTTTAATTGTTTTATCGAAATTATCTCTTCTATTCTTCGTTAAAATGGGGAATAACAATCTGGGAATAAATATAAGAGGGAACTAATAGTAATTTTATCATTTCATTTTTGTTCAATGTTCTCTGATTAAATATAAGATAAAAATTATTCGAGGTCCTTGAGGGGTAAATGTGAGACGTCGTAAATGATAATTGGTTTTGTTATTTGTTTGTTCTGACTCGAAGGAGAGACGAAACAGAGAATAGATAAACGAAGAGGTAAAGAAAGAGAGAAGAGAGAGAGAGAGAGAGAGAGGAGAGAGAGAGAGAGATGAGAGATGAGAGAGAGAGAGAGAGAAAGAGAGAGAGAGAGAGAGAGAGAGAGAGAGAAAGAGACAGAGAGATAGAAAGAAAGAAAGAAAGAGAGAGAGAGAGAGAGAGAAAAGAGAAAAAAAGTTCAATAGAAACGAAAAGCAAGTGTCAGCTCGTAACGTCAGCAGGAACTTCGCTGTTCCTTCGCGGTTGGAAGAACGCGTTACCTTGTCAGAACGTGACTGGCATAGACAAAAAAAAAAAAAAGAAAAAAAAAAATGAAAGAAGAAAAAAAATGTTTCCCAATTTCGAGTGGATTATTTTGCTTCGTTGACTCTGAACTGATGGGAAGGTTTGTCATTATTTTCTCTCTCTGTCTCTCTGCCTCTCTCTCTCTCTCTCTCTGTCTCTATCTATCTATCTATCTCTCTTCATCTCTCTCTCTCTCTCTCTCTGTCTTGCTCTCCCTCTCTGTATGTTTCTCTCTCTCTCTCTCTCTGTCTCTATCTATCTATCTATCTCTCTTCATCTCTCTCTCTCTCTCTCTCTGTCTTGCTCTCCCTCTCTGTATGTTTCTCTCTCTCTCTCTCTCTGTCTCTATCTATCTATCTATCTCTCTTCATCTCTCTCTCTCTGTCTCTCTCTCTGTCTTGCTCTCCCTCTCTGTATGTTTCTCTCTCTCTCTCTCTCTCTCTCTTCATCTCTCTCTCTCTCTGTCGCTCTCCCTCTCTGTATATTTCTCTCTCTCTTCATCTCTCTCTCTCTCTTCATTTCTATCTCTCTCTTCATCTCTCTCTCTCTCTCTCTCTCTCTCTCTCTCTCTCTCTGTCT
>NC_091578.1:25032557-25035057 GCF_042767895.1 Penaeus vannamei | reverse complement strand
CACCAACACTTCTCCACCAACATCCTCTCCACCAACACTCTCTCCACCTACAACTTCTCCACCAACACTCTCTCCACCAACATCCTCTCCACCAACACTTCACCAACACCTCCACCAACAATTCTCCACCAACACCACCACCAACACCCTCTCCACCAATACTTCTCCACCAACATCACCACCAACACCTCCCCCAACACCCTCTCCACCAACACTTCTCCACCAAATGTTGCAAATCGGAATAAAACAAAGTATGTAAAACATCCGTTGCAATGACTGCAATACTGTTATTAGTTAAATATTCAAGTTTATCATTACTGAACGGATATTATATTATAGAAAGATAATTAATTTAATTTGGCGATACCTGGTGCAATGGTAATATTAAATAATTAGGGTTCAGTAATTAATGTTGAATCTAATTAGGTCGATTTTAGTTGTTTTTTAATCATTTTCGAAAAATTAAATCATGAGAAAATATTTAGAAGAAAGGAATCTGTGGATAAAAATGGTGGATAGGCCTAAGAAGAAAACTTTGGAGAAAGTGACTTTGTGATAATATTTACCGGATAAAACATAAAAAAAATATTAGGCAACTGTTATTCGAAATTATTTGGTTAAAAGCTTGTTAACAAATGGATGAAATATATCACAAGGAAAAGATTGTTCGAAATAAGAATAAAATAAATTGATAACAGTAAATTGAAGGGCAAAATCTAAGAAGAATATCAACAACACAAAAGATAAAACTTGAAAAAAAGAAGACGATGAAGAAGAAGGAGAAGGAGAAGAAAAGAAGAAAAAGAAGAAGGAGAAGGAGAAGAGGGAGAAGAAGAAAGAGAAGTGAAGAAAATGCACCAGAAGAAGAAAATAAGAATAAGGAGAAAAACTATAAAGAGAAAAAAAGATAAAGAGAAGATTAAAAAACGAATAAGAAAGAAGAAGTCAAAAAACGAAAACAAAGAAGTCAAGAAAAAAAAAAAAACGAAATATATCCGACACCTCTCGGTCCATCAACACCCGTAACCAAATTATCCCTCTGGTGGCGGAATCTAACGAACTTTTGATAAGGACATTAACTCCTTGATAGAATTATAGGCTCTCCTCTAAGCAAAGGGTTGAAGTGGATGGGTGGAGGGCTGCGGGCGTAAACAAGGTGGATTTGAGGATGTGGTGGAGGATTCGGCCTGACTTGTTGATTTGGCTTGATTTTGAGGGTATGTTTTGTTTATGTATTTTGCTTTTTTTTGGGTCTGTTGTTTGCTTGATTATTGTCTATTTGTTTATCTTTTTAAGGAGAAGGGTGGGAGGTCGAGAGTGTTTGTTGCAGGGGTGGTTGCATTTTTGTTTTTGTTTATCATAATTATTTATCATTATTATTATTATTATTATTATTATCATCATCATTTTTATGGGTGAGGGTATCTTCTAAAGAGGATTATGGGGGGGGGGGTCGTTCATATTTCCTTTATGTATAATTCTTAGCCATTTTTAATATTTCGTTCTTCATTGATAGACTTAGTGATGATAATACTCTTTAAAATGAAAATGATTTCGAGAATGAAAGTAGATGTAGCAGCAGTGTCTTAGGCCCGTACTTTTAAAACCTTCGCCAGTGCTGGCGTTCACCTGGCGAAGCTTCGCCAGGCGAACCTCTGAGTGAGGGAGGCCTTACTTTTAAACCCAACGTTCGCCAGGCGCTAACATCTTGCATTCCCGCTAAATCTAGCGCAAATTTGTTTCCATCTGCAGTGCAGTGCACATAACGTAACCTAAACTTTATTATTAACCTCGAGAGAAGACGAAAATGTTGTTTCCGCAATAGTCTCACTTTATATTATAACAAAGGAGTTAAAATTTAACTTTATGCTATAACAAAGAAGTTGAAAATATCTTTATACTATAACAAAATTAACGTTATAGTTTATGCTATACTGCACTTTATACTATAACAAGGTTAACTTTATGGCCCGTACTTTTAAAACCTTTTGCTTTTTCTCGCGTTTTTTTTTATTCGCCGAAGCGCTAGATTTATCAGGAATCCAAGATGTTAGCGCCTGGCGATCCCTTTCGTTCGCCAGGCCTGGCGAACACCTGCCTTGCTTTAAAAGTAAGGCCTCCCTCACTCAGATGTTCGCCTGGCGAACGCCAGCATTGGCGAAAGGTTTTAAAAGTACTTTATACTGTACTATATCAACCTTATACTTTTATACAAAAAATAACTTTATACTTTAACAAGAGTTTAAAAATTACTATTTTACTATTCCTAACTGATGTAAGATATTGAACTGTAGGCCTACAAGGGTATCATTAAAGATGCCTCATTATAGGGCGGTGGAGCACTACAACTATGTTTTTATAGCCAAAAGTAAACATGCCACCATAAAAAACACTTCTGGTAATATTTGTGAAAAGAACATTATCCTTACAACCAAAATAACAACCTAAATCTAAATAAGTCATCTCGGGGGTGGGGGGTAGGGGTAGGGGGGTAGGAAAA
>NC_091578.1:25022562-25032057 GCF_042767895.1 Penaeus vannamei | reverse complement strand
CTCTCCTTCGTCTCTGTCAATCTCATTTTGCCTCTCTTTCCTCCCTCCTTCTCCGCCTGCTTCACTCTCCCTCTAACTCCCTCCCTCCTTCCTTCCATTCTCCCGTCCTTCCCCTTTCCCCAAACCTTTCTTTTTCCCTCCCTCCCTGCGCTCCTCCTTCTCAACTCCTCCCCCCACCATTCCTCCCTCGTTCCTTCTACACCTCCCTCCTTCCACTCCCTCTCCTCCCCTCCATTCTCCACCCTCCCCACTTCCTCGTCCCTCCTCCATTCTCGTCCTTCCTTCCTTCCAACACTCCTCACTCTCTCCCCTCCCCTCCCCTCCCCTCTCCTCCCCTCCTCCTTCTCCACCTCCCTCCACCTCCCTCCCTCCCTCCCTCCCTCCCTCCCCCCTCCCCTCCCCCTCCCCTCCCTCCTAAATATCACTAGTTCTAACCGGACTCGGACGCATCATTAAAAAGAGTCCTGACAGCGGAAATTGCAGAGGCCGTTGCAAGCCGTGCATGACCCGGTGCGTGCAAATGAATGAGAAAAGGAGGAACTGTTGGCCGCTCTTGTCGACACTTGCAAGATTTTTTGTCCCTTTTTCCAATCGTCTGTTTTTTTTTTTTGTTTTTTTTAATTCTCTTTATTGTCAGTATTATTATTATTATTATTATTATTATTATTATTATTATTATTATTATTATTATCATTATTATTATTATTATTATTATTTTTATTGTTATCATTATGGAATTGCTTGTTTGTCTATTGTTCTGTTGTTATTTTTTTAAATCCTCTTTATTTTTTCTGTATTGTTTTCAATTGTCTGTTGATCTGTTTTCTGGGTCGATTTTTTCAATATTATGTTTATATATATTTTTCGTATTTTTCCATAGACAGCTTTTTTTTATCTTTTTTTTTATTAGTACACTTTGAAGAAAAGTGTAATGATTGTGTGTGTGTGTGTGTGTGTGTGTGTGTGTGTGTGTGTGTGTGTGTGTGTGTGTGTGTGTGTGTGTGTGTGTGTGTGTGTGTGTGTGTGTGTGTGCGTGTGTATACATGATAAGTTCTAAGAAAAATAATGCAATTTACCTGCCATTCCCTTCTTTATCACATTCCAAGTGTTTCACCGAAAATGTGCGTGAGTGCGTGGATAACAAGCAAATTGTAAAGACAGACACATAACTTATCAGGCCAATTATTACCCTCTAATTAATAAGACTTTCGCTTGATGAAGAAAATTTTTGAAAAGCTTTTTTTTTCTTTCTTTCTTTCTTTCTTTTTTTTATTAGTGTTAATACCTTGTGTTTTTCGGTAAGTGTCTGTTGGGGGAGCATTTTTATTACCGGTATCACCGATATCCTCGTTGTTGTTAGTTTTTTCAATCATCATTCTTTTTCCTCTATTTCTTTCTGTTTCTTGTAATTATAGTGCTTCTTTTTCTTTCTTTCTCTTACTTTTTCTTCTTATCGGTATGATTATTATCATTATTGTCATTGCCATACTTAGCTTTATTATCATTATTATGAATATCATTATTTTATTATCATTATTATCGCAATTGCAATTATTGATTTCATCATTGTCATTGTCATTAACATCATACCCATCACCATCATCGTCATTATTGTTGTTGCTTATATTATTATTATCATTATCGTTATAATTACGGTTATTATCATTATCGTCAGTAATATCTTTATTATCTTTCCAGTTCTCCCCTTCGTTATTTTATGTGTAATTTGCTGTTTTCTTTCCCTCATTCCCGATCTTTCTTCCTTTCCCTCCTTCTGCCAAGCTTTCACTCTCTCATCCTCCTACTCTTATTGCAGTTTCTTCCTCTTCCTTTTTCCCACTAGCCTTCTTCCTCTCTCTCTAGTTCCCTCTTTTCTCTCTTCTTCCATCTCTTTCTTCCCTTCCTTCCTTCTTATCCCTCCATCTCCCTTCATTCCATCAGCCATTATCCTTCTCTCTCCATCTATATTCCAACCTTCTTTTCTTATTTTTTCTTCTTCTCTTTCCCCTTCCCTTCTTTTCTCTCCTTCCATCCCTTCCTTTCCTCTGTTCCCTTCTTTCTCGCCCTTTCTTTAATTTCTCTTACTTTTATTTCAGTTTCTCTCTTCACTTCCCACTTTCCCCTCTCTCCATCCCCTTCTCTTTTCCCTCCTCTCATCCCTTTCCTTTCTTCCCTTCTCTCATTCCACCCTTCCTTGATTCTCTTTCTCTTTCTTAATCTCAATTCATTTTCCTCATCTTCCTTTTCTCCACCTCCCTCTCTTCTTCCTCCTTCCCATCCCTTTCCATTCTATCCCTTCCCACTTTTCCATGTTTCTTTTTAATTATTGTGCTTTTTTTTCGTTCTTTCTCGTACTTTTTCTTTTTATCGGTATGATTATTACCATTATTATCTTCCCTCCTTCCGCCCTTCCTTTCTTCCCTTCCCTCCTTCCATCCCTTCCCACATTCCCATCTCTCCATTCCCCTCTCTTCCTTCCTTCCATCCCTTCCCTCCTTCCATCCTTCCCCCACTCTTTCCCCTCCCTTCCATCCCTTGTCTTACTTTTCCCTCCTTCCATCCCTTCCCACTGTCCCATCTCTCCATTCCCCCCTCTCTTCCCTCCTTCCGCCTTTCCTTTCTTCTCTTCCCTACTTCCATCCCTTCCTCCCTCTTTCCTTCCCTTCCCATTTTCCCATCTCTCCCTTCGCCCCCTCTTCCCTCCTTGCATCTCTTTCCTTTCTTCCCTTCCTCCTTCCCCCTTCTTTTCCCTCCTTCCATCCCTTCCCGACTGTCCCATCTCTCCATTCCCCCCCCCCTCTCTTCCCTCCTTCCGCCTTCCTTTCTTCCCTTCCCTCCTTCCACCCCTTCTTTTCCCTCCTTCCATTCCCCTTCCTCACTTTCCCATCTCTCATTCCCCCCCTCTCTTCCCTCCTTTTCCGCCCTTCCTTTCTTCCCTTCCCTCCCTTCCATCCCTTCCCCACTGTCCCCATCTCTCCATTCCCCCCCTCTCTTCCCTCCTTCCTCCCTTCCTTTCTTCCTTCCCCCTTCCTTCCGCTCCTTCCATTTCTTCCACTTTCCCATCTCTTCCATCCCCCCCTTCCCTTCCCTCCTTCCGCCCTTCCTTTCCTCCCTTCCCTCCTTCCGCCCTTCCTTTCTTCCTTTCCCTCCTTCCATCCCTTCCCTTCCCTCCTTCCGCCCTTCCTTTCTTCCCTTCCCTCCTTCCGCCCTTCCTCTCCAGGGACGGAAAGATCTATTAGTAATGTAAGCGACGCGAGAGCTTCCTGTGGCATCTCTCCCGGGAAGCTTCGTTGATTGCAATGCTCTTTGTTGCACATTTTTTGTTTGTTTGTTTTGTGAAGAGATCGGTTGATTTATAGAGTGATTTTGGGTGTTGTGAGGTAGATGTGATGGGGTTGAATTCAGGTATGTATACGAGAATATGCACGCAGACACACACGCACGCACGCATGCACGCACGCACGCACACTCACACACACACACACACACACACTCACACACACGCACGCACGCACGCACGCACGCACGCACGCACGCACGGACACACACACACACACACACACACACACACACACACACACTTTACACACACACACACACTGCACACACACACACACACACACACACACACTCTTTGCACACACACACACACACGCACGCACGTACGCACGCACGCACGCACGCCACGCACGCACGCACACACACACACACACACACACACACACACACACACACACACACACACACTCACACTCACACTCACACTCACACTCACACTCACCTTTACACACACACACAAATACTCATACGCCTACATACAAACACACTTGTAGCAAAAAGCTTACACGCACGGAATCCCTCCCACGCTCAATAAATCTGCACACAAAACAAACAAGTACACACACTCTCACCCACATACCTTCTCCAAATATCCACACGCAAACGCACCCTAGTAAACACTCTTCCTAACACGCACCAGAACCCGTCCTCCTCCTCCTACTCCTCCTCCCACACACAAACAACCCCCCCCCCACCCGGCTGTCATTACACATAAATGAGCCCCTTCCCCCCTCCCCCCTTCCCCCGCCTCCCGACGCCCATCGTCAGCGCACGGCCTACAAACGCCCGTCATTCCACTACCAGAAGGAACATTTCGTGCCTTCCTCACGTGCGCCACGGAGCGACCAGGTGAGCGGGCCATCAGGTACAGCCCCTTTAGTGTGTGTGGGTGTGGGTGGACGCGCTCATGGCCTGCCCCTCCCCCCTCTCCCCTCTCCTCTCCGGTCCTATCCCCTCTCCTCTCTACCCCTCTTTTCCTGTCCCCTCTCCTCTCTACCCCTCTGCGCTTATCCACTCTCCTTTCTCCCCCTCTTTTCCTACTCCCTCTCCTCTCTACCCCTCTGTTCCTATCTCTCTCCTCTCTCTCCCTCTGTCCGTACCCCCTCCCCCCACACACTCCCCTCTGTTCCTACCCCCTCTCCCACTCTCTTCCTTCTTTTCTTACCCCCCTCCCCTCTCTTCCCCCCTTCTTTCCCTCTCTCTTTCCCCTTTTTTATCTTTCTTCTTGTATCCTGTTCTCCCCTCCTTCCCAACTTCCTTCTTTTCTCTCCCATCTCTTTCCCTCCTCTGTCCCTCCTTCCTATCCGCTCCCGCTTTCCTCTCTTCTTCCTTCCTCCTCTTTTCCACTTCCCTCCATCTCTCCTCGCCACTCTCCTTGCTCTCCCTTCTTCCTCTCCTTCTCATATTTCCTCCTCTCCTCTTCACTCTCCTGGCTCTCCTCATCTTCCCTCCTCGCCACCATCCTCACTTTTCCCCTCCTCCCCACTCCCCTCGCTCTCCCTCTCCCCGCTCTCTTCCCATCTCCTCTCTGCGTTGCGAATGACAGGAAAGTCGAAAGTATGGGGAGGGGGAGAGGGGTGTGGGAGAGGGAGTGGAGTGGGAGAGAGAGAGAGATTTGGGTGGGGGACGGAGTGGGATAAGGTAGGGGTAGAGAAGAGGAAAGAGAGAGAGGGAGAGGGAGAGGGAGAGAGAGAGAGATTTGGGTGGGGGACGGAGTGGGATAAGGTAGGGGTAGAGAAGAGGAAAGAGAGAGAGGGAGAGGGAGAGGGAGAGAGAGAGAGAGAGAGAGAGAGAGAGAGAGAGAGAGAGAGAGAGAGAGAGAGAGAGAGAGAGAGAGAGAGAGAGAGAGAGAGAGAGAGAGAGAGAGAGATAAATAGAGAGAGAGAAAAAAGAGAAAGAGAAAGAGAAAGAAATGGGCAGAAAGGAGAGAAAGACAGAAAGAAAGAAAGATAGAAAGAGAGAGAGAAGATAAAAGAGCAACTCTCTACCACTGCATTATCAATAGGGTTTGGAACACCAGTTATTCAAATAGCACCAGCCTCTCCCTCTCCCCCCCCCCTCTCTCTCTCGCCGTGCCTCTCACTCTTTCATTCTCTCTCCCTCCCTCCCTCCCCCCCACTCTCTCTCTCTCTCTCTCTCTCTTCTCTCTCTCTCTCTCTCTCTCTCTCTCTCTCTCTCTCTCTCTCTCTCTCTCTCTCTCTTTCCACTGCCTGTCTCTTTCTTTCTTTCTTTCTCTCTCTCTCTTTCGCCCTCCTTCCCTCCCTCCCTCCCTCTCTCCTATGTGGACTGCAGTTTCGTCGAAAACATCACTTTAAATCCATTTACGAATATCAAGATAGTTTCGTGGAATCCTCACACTGAGAAAAGACCTTATGCGGATATTTTTTTTTAGTCTTTTTTGTCTGTCAGTCTGTTTGTCTGTCTCTGTCCCTGTCAGAGTCATTATCTCTGTCTCTGTCTCTCTATTCTCTGTCTGCCTCTCTCTCTCTCTCTCTCTCTCTGTCTCTCTCTCTCTCTCTCTCTCTCTCTCTCTCTCTCTCTCTCGTATATATATATATATATATATATCTCTCTCTCTCTCTCTCTCTCTCTCTCTCTCTCTCTCTCTCTCTCTCTCTCTCCCCTCTCTCTCTCTCTCACACACACACACATACATGCACACATTAATTAAATCTTATAATTACTAAATCTGAGAATAAGACCAGGGATATAATTAGCTTTCATGCGAGTATCGACTTAAAAAGCAATACTGATTTATCCATTCTATACAGTATCTAATATGAATGGCATACTTTGTTGTAATAGATTTCATAATTCCTCGAATTCTCAGTAAAGTAAAATATTTGAAAGAAGAGACACAAAATTATATATATTGCTTCGTTCATTTTGATGAAATACCGTATTTTCCATCAATGATATTCTGTACCGTAATATATTTTATCCTTCCACAGATTCTTAAGAAAAGAATCAAATAAAACAACACACAAAGCCTGTATCCGTTGTCTTTAAAAACAAATTTGAAGTTTCTGAAAGTGACAAAAACAAAACACTGAAAATCGAGGCTTGAAAAACATTCCTTAGTATGTTTCAGATGCGAGAAGAAGTTTGTTCTTTAAGATTCAAATGTTTCCACTATCCCCTCTTTCTCAATCTATTTGTCTATCTCTATCTATTTATCTGTTTGTCTATATATCTGTATCTCTGTCTATCTATCTACCTATCTATCCATCCATCTATGTATTTAGTTATCCACTTGTCTACACATTTATCTATCCATCTATCTGTCCATCTTTGTCTATCCATCTATGTATTTAGTTATCCATTTATCTACATATTTATCTATCTATCCATCTATTTGTCTATCTATCAATTTATCAGGCTATTCGTTGTTATATTCGGCATTTTTTCTTAATGTATCGACTATTTTTTTTTTCTCATTTTCACTTCGTCTTCTGCAAGCACATCCATGCGTTATCCAATTATCCCTTCCTATGTGTTTCGGCTTCTCGGATAGATAGATAAGTAGGTGGTTGGTTGATAGACAGACACACAGACAGTCAGACAGATAGACAGGCTGACAGACAGACAATGTCACTTAGATAGACAGACAGACAGATAGACAGGCATACAGACAGACAGACAGATCTTATAGGTAGACAGACATAGATTATAGATGTATAAATAGATAGATGGATAGATATAAAGATAAATTGATAGATAAGGATGAATGGAAAATACGGTCACTTATACTGTGATAAGAAAATAGAGAGAGAGAGAGAGAGAGAGAGAGAGAGAGAGAGAGAGAGAGAGAGAGAGAGAGAGAGAGAGAGAGAGAGAGAGAGAGAGAGAAGAAAAAGAGAAAGAAAGAGAAAAAGAAAGAAAAAGAGAAAGAAAAAAAAACGAAAAAGGGAGAGACAAACTAACCAGACAGACAGAATCAGACCAAAAAGATAAAAAGATACCCGCATAAGGTTTATCTACCTGATCCACTTCAAAGCGACCTCGTCTTGGCATCATCTCGGGTCCCAGAGGAGGCCGCTCCGTTTGCACTTGTTTGCGCGCAAGGTGGAGGCGGAGGGCTCGCTTGGCGCTCTTTGGCTCTGTTTGTTTTGTGTGTGTATGCGTGCTTGTTTGTGTGTGTGTATGTGTTCTTGTTTGTGTGTGTACGTGTGCTTGTTTGTGTGTATGTATGCTTGTTTGTGTGTGTATGTATGTATGCTTGTTTGTGTGTGTGTATGTATGCTTGTTTGTGTGTGTATGTATGTATGCTTGTTTGTGTGTATGTATGCTTGTTTGTGTGTGTATGTATGTATGCTTGTTTGTGTGTGTGTATGTGTGCTTGTTTGTGTGTATGTATGTATGCTTGTTTGTGTGTGTATGTATGTGTGCTTGTTTGTGTGTGTGTATGTGTGCTTGTTTGTTTGTGTGTGTATGTATGCTTGTTTGTTTGTGTGTGTATGTATGCTTGTTTGTGTGTGATGTATGTGTGCTTGTTATTTTTTAAATTTTCGTCTTGGTCGTGTTTAGCTTAGACTGTTTGTCTTTCTGTCTGTCTATCTCTATCTATCTACCTGCCTTCCTATCCCCTTACCTCCCCACCTACTTACCTACCTATCCATGTCTCTATCCTCCCCCCCCCCACCATCCCTCCCTCCCTCTTCCCTTCTCCCCCTCTCCCTCTCATCTTCTAACTCTCTCTTTTGACTTCGCAATCAGTCATCACTAGGGTCAGGAGTCTTATCTCACAGGCACGTGGGTAAAGAAAGCATTCGGAAGCAGAGAGGAACTGCACTCACGAAAGCAAATAATCAGTTAGCATTTTTGACTTTTAAGGAGTGGGACTGAGGTCTTGAAGTCGCGGTGAAATGTTTTTTTTCGGGTTGGGTTTTCTTTCTTTTTTTCGTTTAGTTCTTTTCGTTCGGGTTGGGTTTTCTTCTTTTTTTTCGTTTAGTTCTTTTCGTTCAGTTTTTTCTTTCTTTCTTTTTTAGTTTTTCTCTTCTGCTTTTTCCTTTTTTTCCCCTTCTTCTTCCTCTCTTTCGTTCTCCTTTCTTCGCTTGTTCTCTTATTCTTTCTTTTATCTTATAATTCCTCCCTTCCTTTCTTTCTTCTTTCCCATCCTTTTTCCTATTCTTCCCTCCTTCCTTCCTTCCTCCCCTCCCTCCCTTTCCCTCCCCTTCCTTCCCTCCTTCCATCCCTCCCACCCCTACCCTTCCCTCCCCTTCCTCCCTACTTCCCTCCTCCCATCCCTCCCCTACTTCCCTCCTCCCCCCCCCCCTGGTCCACCCATCATAATTACGTAGGCCCGTTTGTCTCCGTTACAGTGACGCCTTTTAACCCTTTAAAAAGCACTAGGCTCAGCGGGGTGTTACGTGTCTCATATGAAGCCTTAAAAGCAAAGGGTGTGAGAAACGGGGGAAGGAGGGAGAGGGAGGGGAGAATAAGGGGGAAGGTGGGGGAGGGGAGGGAGAGGGGGAATGCGGGGGAGGGGGAGGGGAGGGAGGGGAGAGGGAGGGAATGGAGAGGGAGGGGAGAGTAAGAGAGACGGGGTAGTGAGGGAGGGAGGAGGGAGAGAGGAGTGAGGAAGGGAGTAATTAGATGAATAGACAAATAGATAGACAGACAGATTAACAGATGAACAGTTGAATAGATAGATAGAGAAAATGAAAGAAAAATTACATAAATAATCGCATAGACGGAAAGAGAGAGAGACAAACAGAGAAAAACAAATTGACAAACGAAAAAAAAAAAAAAAAATCCCAAAAAAGGAAAACATACACTCTTTGTCAGCCTCTCTCCCAAACACGCCATTACCTTACGAAACCAGCCATAATAACTGCTTGTTAATCATCTTTAATTAATCATTCACTCGTTTGCTTGTCCGTCAACCCAACAACTCTACCAGGAATATCTTTAGACGAAGAAAGCCTTTGTTAGTTAGGGCAACAAAGTTATGTTTGATCTGCCTAATGAAGATGAAAGTGGTGATGACATCACAAAAGATGAGATGTGTTTTTGTTTGTTTGTTTGTTTGTTTTTTATCGTGTTTAGTAAGCGCTTAATTTGTTGCGTTAGGGCAAGGAAGGGTCGAAGGGGTAAAAAGGATATAATTCTCTCTCTCTCTCTCTCTCTCTCTCTCTCTCTCTCTCTCTCTCTCTC
>NC_091578.1:24960062-24967562 GCF_042767895.1 Penaeus vannamei | reverse complement strand
AAAGAACTGTTATACATACATGTGTTTTATTTATCCTTGATCGACACCAAATATGAATGAAAAATATGAAGAATTTATTAATGCCGAATGATTGTGGAGTTTATTTAATAGATTTGTTTATTTAATAAATTGTAGTTTATTGAATTTGTTTATATTCATTGTATTACCACCAAAGATATTTTCTGCAATAAAATTGGATAGTATTTAAACAATGGAATAATTCTATTGATATGTAAATATGCATACACATGAGATAATTATTAATGTTTTATTGTCTTTTTCTGAAAAAGTTCAAAACCTTATTTTAATGTAAGTAAAGAAATCTCTAATAAGAAAAAAAGTTATTAATGAACAGAATAATTATATAATTCCATGTAAATTTATATATATATATCCTTTGATAGTTATATTTCGTCTCTTATTAAAAAAACAAAATTTCAACTGAAACTAAACCTTTAACATTAAAACAAAACAAAACAAAAACAAAAAAATCTATATAAATTAAATTCCCCCCTATAAACGTTACATATCCGAACAATAGATGGCGCTGTATGAAGTTTTGGACATCACATTTTTTTCATCGGTGTGACACGTGCTTTCCTATCTTTGGTTTCCGCGGTCTTTTTTGGTTCAAATGATAAGCTATAATAGTTAATCGTTATAGTAATCTAAAAAAAAAGTATTTATCATATAAAACGATTCAAAAAGTCAGTTTAAACTGTAAATAATATTTCAAAATTGGCAAAATTCTCTCTTGTATTTGATAAAAACAGATACAAATTAGTAACTAGCTGCTCGCCTGTTTGTTTACATTTGTGTCCAGGTTCCCCCGTCAGCTGACTGGATGAGAATATCAATACGCCCTTATTTAGCATTATACATTCGTTGTCTCGCACTAAATCGTCGCCACACAGCCTGAATAACGTTCACCATCGCCAGAACCTGTGCAGGGGTTGAAGCCATCTTCCTGTGTTTAGAATTTTGGTCGGACTGTTTCCGTGGTTCTCATCGCTAGTGTGACTGCGCGAGCCAAAATGATGTAAGTAAAGTAATGCGGAAAAAGTGCTAGTGTGACGGCCTTTAGATTGCCGATGCCTACGCTAACCATAAGCTCATAATAGAGAATGTCAAAAGTAAGGAAATATGCGATTTTTAAACCCCCCTGAGTCGAAATTGCAGTGGAGATGTGATGGCCGAGTGGTTTTAGCATCGGACTTCGGGCGTGCTAGCCGCCCGAGTTCGAGTGTTCGAGCCCCGGCCGGTGACAGTGTTTCCTTGGGCAAGGAACTTTACTTTAATTGCCTAGTCGACTTGGGGGTGTATGAATGTGTGTGTGAGTGATTGTGTGTGTGTGATGTATAATAATAATGTATAATGTGTATAATCTAATATATAATTTCATATCATTTCATTTCATTGTATAATATGTATAATCTAATATATAATTTCATTTCAGGATTGGTGGGGCTTCCCGGGGGCTCAGGATTGGTGAGAGTGGAGTGGAGTGGAGTGGTGGTGGAGAGAGAGAGTGGTGTGCTAGGGCTTCCCGGGGGCTCAGGATTGGCGACGAGGAGAGTGGAGCGGAGTGGAGCGGTGGTGGAGAGAGAGAGTGGTGTGCTAGGGCCTCCCGGGGGCTCAGGATTGGCGACGAGGAGAGTGGAGCGGAGTGGAGCGGTGGTGGAGAGAGAGAGTGGTGTGCTAGGGCCTCCCGGGGGCTCAGGATTGGCGACGAGGAGAGTGGAGTGGAGTGGTGGTGGAGAGAGGGAGTGGTGTGCTAGGGCTTCCCGGGGGCTCAGGATTGGTGAGAGTGGAGTGGAGTGGAGTGGTGGTGGAGAGAGGGAGTGGTGTGCTAGGGCTTCCCGGGGGCTCAGGATTGGTGAGAGTGGAGCGGTGGTGGAGGGAGAGAGTGGTGTGCTAGGGCCTCCCGGGGGCTCAGGATTGGTGAGAGTGGAGCGGTGGTGGAGGGAGAGAGTGGTGTGCTAGGGCCTCCCGGGGGCTCAGGATTGGTGAGAGTGGAGTGGAGGGGTGGTGGAGAGAGAGAGTGGTGTGCTAGGGCCTCCCGGGGGCTCAGGATTGGTGAGAGTGGAGCGGTGGTGGAGGGAGAGAGTGGTGTGCTAGGGCTTCCCGGGGGCTCAGGATTGGTGAGAGTGGAGCGGTGGTGGAGGGAGAGAGTGGTGTGCTAGGGCTTCCCGGGGGCTCAGGATTGGTGAGAGTGGAGCGGTGGTGGAGGGAGAGAGTGGTGTGCTAGGGCTTCCCGGGGGCTCAGGATTGGTGAGAGTGGAGCGGTGGTGGAGGGAGAGAGTGGTGTGCTAGGGCCTCCCGGGGGCTCAGGATTGGTGAGAGTGGAGCGGTGGTGGAGGGAGAGAGTGGTGTGCTAGGGCCTCCCGGGGGCTCAGGATTGGTGACGGTGAGAGTGGAGCGGTGGTGGAGGGAGAGAGTGGTGTGCTAGGGCCTCCCGGGGGCTCAGGATTGGTGACGGTGAGAGTGGAGCGGTGGTGGAGGGAGAGAGTGGTGTGCTAGGGCCTCCCGGGGGCTCAGGATTGGTGAGAGTGGAGCGGTGGTGGAGGGAGAGAGTGGTGTGCTAGGGCTTCCCGGGGGCTCAGGATTGGTGAGAGTGGAGTGGTGGTGGAGAGAGAGAGTGGTGTGCTAGGGCTTCCCGGGGGCTCAGGATTGGTGAGAGTGGAGTGGTGGTGGAGAGAGAGAGTGGTGTGCTAGGGCCTCCCGGGGGCTCAGGATTGGTGAGAGTGGAGTGGTGGTGGAGAGAGAGAGTGGTGTGCTAGGGCCTCCCGGGGGCTCAGGATTGGTGAGAGTGGAGTGGTGGTGGAGAGAGAGAGTGGTGTGCTAGGGCCTCCCGGGGGCTCAGGATTGGTGACGGGGAGAGTGGTGGTGGAGAGAGAGAGTGGTGTGCTAGGGCCTCCCGGGGGCTCAGGATTGGTGAGAGTGGAGTGGTGGTGGAGAGAGAGAGTGGTGTGCTAGGGCTTGCCGGGGGCTCAGGATTGGTGACGGTGAGTGGAGTGGAGTGGTGGTGGAGAGAGAGAGTGGTGTGCTAGGGCTTCCCGGGGGCTCAGGATTGGTGAGAGTGGAGCGGTGGTGGAGGGAGAGAGTGGTGTGCTAGGGCCTCCCGGGGGCTCAGGATTGGTGAGAGTGGAGCGGTGGTGGAGAGAGAGAGTGGTGTGCTAGGGCCTCCCGGGGGCTCAGGATTGGTGAGAGTGGAGCGGTGGTGGAGGGAGAGAGTGGTGTGCTAGGGCCTCCCGGGGGCTCAGGATTGGTGAGAGTGGAGCGGTGGTGGAGGGAGAGAGTGGTGTGCTAGGGCCTCCCGGGGGCTCAGGATTGGTGAGAGTGGAGTGGAGCGGTGGTGGAGAGAGAGAGTGGTGTGCTAGGGCCTCCCGGGGGCTCAGGATTGGTGAGAGTGGAGCGGTGGTGGAGGGAGAGAGTGGTGTGCTAGGGCCTCCCGGGGGCTCAGGATTGGTGAGAGTGGAGCGGTGGTGGAGGGAGAGAGTGGTGTGCTAGGGCCTCCCGGGGGCTCAGGATTGGTGAGAGTGGAGCGGTGGTGGAGGGAGAGAGTGGTGTGCTAGGGCCTCCCGGGGGCTCAGGATTGGTGACGGTGAGAGTGGAGCGGTGGTGGAGAGAGAGAGTGGTGTGCTAGGGCCTCCCGGGGGCTCAGGATTGGCGACGAGGAGAGTGGAGCGGAGTGGAGCGGTGGTGGAGAGAGAGAGTGGTGTGCTAGGGCCTCCCGGGGGCTCAGGATTGGCGACGAGGAGAGTGGAGCGGAGTGGAGCGGTGGTGGAGAGAGAGAGTGGTGTGCTAGGGCCTCCCGGGGGCTCAGGATTGGCGACGGTGAGAGTGGAGCGGTGGTGGAGGGAGAGAGTGGTGTGCTAGGGCCTCCCGGGGGCTCAGGATTGGTGACGGTGAGAGTGGAGCGGTGGTGGAGGGAGAGAGTGGTGTGCTAGGGCCTCCCGGGGGCCCAGGATTGGTGAGGGTGGAGTGGAGTGGAGTGGAGTGGTGGTGGAGGGAGAGAGTGGTGTGCTAGGGCCTCCCGGGGGCTCAGCATTGGTGAGAGTGGAGCGGTGGTGGAGAGAGAGAGTGGTGTGCTAGGGCCTCCCGGGGGCTCAGGATTGGCGAGGGTGAGAGTGGAGAGGTGGTGGAGGGAGAGAGTGGTGTGCTAGGGCCTCCCGGGGGCTCAGGATTGGTGAGAGTGGAGCGGTGGTGGAGGGAGAGAGTGGTGTGCTAGGGCCTCCCGGGGGCTCAGGATTGGTGAGAGTGGAGCGGTGGTGGAGGGAGAGAGTGGTGTGCTAGGGCTTCCCGGGGGCTCAGGATTGGTGAGAGTGGAGCGGTGGTGGAGGGAGAGAGTGGTGTGCTAGGGCCTCCCGGGGGCTCAGGATTGGTGAGAGTGGAGCGGTGGTGGAGGGAGAGAGTGGTGTGCTAGGGCCTCCCGGGGGCTCAGGATTGGTGAGAGTGGAGCGGTGGTGGAGGGAGAGAGTGGTGTGCTAGGGCCTCCCGGGGGCTCAGGATTGGTGAGAGTGGAGCGGTGGTGGAGGGAGAGAGTGGTGTGCTAGGGCCTCCCGGGGGCTCAGGATTGGTGAGAGTGGAGCGGTGGTGGAGGGAGAGAGTGGTGTGCTAGGGCCTCCCGGGGGCTCAGGATTGGTGAGAGTGGAGCGGTGGTGGAGGGAGAGAGTGGTGTGCTAGGGCTTCCCGGGGGCTCAGGATTGGTGAGAGTGGAGCGGTGGTGGAGGGAGAGAGTGGTGTGCTAGGGCTTCCCGGGGGCTCAGGATTGGTGAGAGTGGAGCGGTGGTGGAGGGAGAGAGTGGTGTGCTAGGGCTTCCCGGGGGCTCAGGATTGGTGAGAGTGGAGCGGTGGTGGAGGGAGAGAGTGGTGTGCTAGGGCTTCCCGGGGGCTCAGGATTGGTGACGGTGAGTGGAGTGGAGTGGTGGTGGAGAGAGAGAGTGGTGTGCTAGGGCTTCCCGGGGGCTCAGGATTGGTGACGGTGAGTGGAGTGGAGTGGTGGTGGAGAGAGAGAGTGGTGTGCTAGGGCTTCCCGGGGGCTCAGGATTGGTGATGGTGAGTGGAGTGGAGTGGAGTGGTGGTGGAGAGAGAGAGTGGTGTGCTAGGGCTTCCCGGGGGCTCAGGATTGGTGATGGTGAGTGGAGTGGAGTGGAGTGGTGGTGGAGAGAGAGAGTGGTGTGCTAGGGCTTCCCGGGGGCTCAGGATTGGTGAGGGTGGAGTGGAGTGGAGTGGAGTGGTGGTGGAGAGAGAGAGTGGTGTGCTAGGGCTTCCCGGGGGCTCAGGATTGGTGAGGGTGGAGTGGAGTGGAGTGGAGTGGTGGTGGAGAGAGAGAGTGGTGTGCTAGGGCTTCCCGGGGGCTCAGGATTGGTGAGGGTGGAGTGGAGTGGAGTGGAGTGGTGGTGGAGAGAGAGAGTGGTGTGCTAGGGCTTCCCGGGGGCTCAGGATTGGCGACGGTGAGAGTGGAGCGGTGGTGGAGGGAGAGAGTGGTGTGCTAGGGCCTCCCGGGGGCTCAGGATTGGTGACGGTGAGAGTGGAGTGGAGTGGAGTGGTGGTGGAGAGAGAGAGTGGTGTGCTAGGGCCTCCCGGGGGCTCAGGATTGGTGAGAGTGGAGCGGTGGTGGAGGGAGAGAGTGGTGTGCTAGGGCCTCCCGGGGGCTCAGGATTGGTGAGAGTGGAGCGGTGGTGGAGGGAGAGAGTGGTGTGCTAGGGCTTCCCGGGGGCTCAGGATTGGTGAGAGTGGAGCGGTGGTGGAGGGAGAGAGTGGTGTGCTAGGGCTTCCCGGGGGCTCAGGATTGGTGAGAGTGGAGCGGTGGTGGAGGGAGAGAGTGGTGTGCTAGGGCTTCCCGGGGGCTCAGGATTGGTGAGAGTGGAGCGGTGGTGGAGGGAGAGAGTGGTGTGCTAGGGCTTCCCGGGGGCTCAGGATTGGTGACGGTGAGAGTGGAGCGGAGTGGAGCGGTGGTGGAGAGAGAGAGTGGTGTGCTAGGGCCTCCCGGGGGCTCAGGATTGGTGACGGTGAGAGTGGAGCGGTGGTGGAGGGAGAGAGTGGTGTGCTAGGGCCTCCCGGGGGCTCAGGATTGGTGACGGTGAGAGTGGAGCGGTGGTGGAGGGAGAGAGTGGTGTGCTAGGGCCTCCCGGGGGCTCAGGATTGGTGACGGGGAGAGTGGTGGCGGAGAGAGAGAGTGGTGTGCTAGGGCCTCCCGGGGGCTCAGGATTGGTGACGGGGAGAGTGGTGGCGGAGAGAGAGAGTGGTGTGCTAGGGCTTCCCGGGGGCTCAGGATTGGTGACGGCGAGTGGAGTGGAGTGGTGGCGGAGAGAGAGAGTGGTGTGCTAGGGCTTCCCGGGGGCTCAGGATTGGTGACGGCGAGTGGAGTGGAGTGGTGGCGGAGAGAGAGAGTGGTGTGCTAGGGCTTCCCGGGGGCTCAGGATTGGTGACGGCGAGTGGAGTGGTGGTGGAGAGAGAGAGTGGTGTGCTAGGGCTTCCCGGGGGCTCAGGATTGGTGAGAGTGGAGTGATGGTGGAGAGAGAGAGTGGTGTGCTAGGGCTTCCCGCGGGCTCAGGATTGCTGAGAGTGGAGTGGTGGCGGAGAGAGAGAGCGGTGTGCTAGGGCCTCCCGGGGGCTCAGGATTGGTGAGAGTGGAGCGGAGCGGAGTGGAGTGGTGGCGGAGAGAGAGAGCGGTGTGCTAGGGCCTCCCGGGGGCTCAGGATTGGTGAGAGTGGAGCGGAGCGGAGTGGAGTGGTGGCGGAGAGAGAGAGCGGTGTGCTAGGGCCTCCCGGGGGCTCAGGATTGGTGAGAGTGGAGCGGAGCGGAGTGGAGTGGTGGCGGAGAGAGAGAGCGGTGTGCTAGGGCCTCCCGGGGGCTCAGGATTGGTGAGAGTGGAGCGGAGCGGAGTGGAGTGGTGGCGGAGAGAGAGAGCGGTGTGCTAGGGCCTCCCGGGGGCTCAGGATTGGTGAGAGTGGAGCGGTGGTGGAGAGAGAGAGTGGTGTGCTAGGGCCTCCCGGGGGCTCAGGATTGGCGACGAGGAGAGTGGAGCGGAGTGGAGCGGTGGTGGAGAGAGAGAGTGGTGTGCTAGGGCCTCCCGGGGGCTCAGGATCGGTGACGGCGAGTGGAGTGGAGTGGTGGCGGAGAGAGAGAGTGGTGTGCTAGGGCCTCCCGGGGGCTCAGGATCGGTGACGGCGAGTGGAGTGGAGTGGTGGCGGAGAGAGAGAGTGGTGTGCTAGGGCCTCCCGGGGGCTCAGGATCGGTGACGGCGAGTGGAGTGGAGTGGTGGCGGAGAGAGAGAGTGGTGTGCTAGGGGTTCCCGGGGGCTCAGGATTGGTGAGTGGAGTGGAGTGGAGTGGTGGCGGAGAGAGAGGAGAGTGGCGTGCTAGGGCTTCCCGGGGGCTCAGGATTGGGGATGAGGAGTGGTGGTGAGTGCTAGAGAGAGAGGAGAGTGGCGTGCTAGGGCTTCCCGGGGGCTCAGGATTGGGGATGAGGAGTGGTGGTGAGTGCTAGAGAGAG
>NC_091578.1:24942562-24950062 GCF_042767895.1 Penaeus vannamei | reverse complement strand
TGGGTAATACCAAAAACAAAACAAAAAATATGATATAGTCCTCTATAAACGTTCTCTTTTCAGTTACATATCTGAACAATATTGGCAAATTGTATTTAGTTTTGGACCTTCATATTTTTTTTTCAATTTGTGGGACACGTGCTTTCCTATCTTTGTATATTCTTAGTGGTTTTGTTTGGGTCTAAACGATAGTTATAATAGTTAATCGTTATGAGTAGTGTAAAAAAAGTATCAGGATAAACATCCGCAAGTCAGTCAGTCTATAAATAATATTTCAAAATTGGCAAAATTCTCTCTTGTATTTGATAAATAATGTACTGTAACTCCATGCTCGTCATTTTGTTTACATTTAGTTCAATGTCCCCCGTCAGCTGACTCGTATGAGAATAAGAGATTTATTCGCCTTTATTTATATTTGCACATTTGTTTGTTTCTGCACTCAAATCACCGCCATATGAGTCGAATAACGTTCACCATCGCCAGAGCCTGTGCAGGGGTTGAAGCCATCTTCCTGGTGTTGAATTTGGCTTGATTGTTCTTTTGGCTCTATCGCAGCAGACTAAAAGAGCCAAAACATGTGTTAGTTAATGCGGAGGGCGGTTGGTGCGGCGGCCTTTAGACTACTGACGCCTATGCTGCCACAAGTCATAATATGAATGGTGAAAGTAAGGAAATATGTGATTTTTAAACCCCTGACTCGAACTTCTATTGAGATGTGATGGCCTAGTGGTTTTAAAGAGTCACTGGACTTTCGGCGTGCAAGCAGCCGCCCGTGGTTCGAGTGTTCTGAGCATGGTTGGTGACAGTGTTTCCTGGGGCAGAAACTACTCAATTGCCTAGTCGACTTGGGGTGTGAACGCATGAACGTGTGAGTGATTGTGTGATGTATAGGCCACGGAATGGCGGAATATATGAATTAATATATAATTTAATCTGATATAGTAATAATAATATAAAATATGTGTTAATAATAATAATATAATATGTGGTGGTGGTGAGGAGTGGAGTGGTGGTGAGAGAGAGAGTGGCGTGCTAGGGCTTCCCGGGGGCTCAGGATGGTAGTGTGAGGAGTGGAGTGGTGGGGAGCTGAGAGTAGTGCAAAAGTTAGGCTTCCCGGGGGCTCAGGATATTGGTGGTAGTAGAGGAGTGGAGTGGGGTGGTGAGAGCGAGAGTGGGCAAGTGAAAGAACCAAATAGGTGATATTATGGGTGGTGAGAGTGAGTGGTGGCAGAGCGAGAGCAGGTGCTAGGGCTTCCTGGGGCTCAGGATATTGGTGGTGGTGAGGAGGAGTGGTGGCAGAGTGAGAGTGGCGTGCTAGGGTTCTGGGTACTCAGGACATGGTGCAGGTGAGGAGTGGAGTGGTGGTGGAGCAGAGTGGTGCTAGGGCCTCCTGGGGCCCAGACATTGGCGGGTGGTGGAGGAGTGATGGCAGGAGCATATGGTGCAAGCAGGGGGCTCTGGGGGCTCAAGATGGCTGGTGGTGGTGAGGAGTGTGGAGTGGTGGTGGACAGAGTTGAGATGGCGTGCTAGGGGCTTCCCGGGGGGGCCTCAGGTGGACATGGTGGTGGTGAGGAGTGGAGTGGTGGTGAGCAGAGTGGCGTGCTAGGCTTCCTGGGGCTCAGGGATATTGGTGTGGGTGCAGAGGAGTGGAGTGTGGTGAGAGCGAGAGCATGCTAGGGCTCTCCTGGTGCCTCAGGGATATTGGTGGTGGTGAGGAGTGGAGTGGTGGTGGAGAGCGAGAGTGGTGCTGGGGCTCTCTGGGGCCCAGGATATTGGTGGCAGGAGGAGTGGAGTGGTGGTGAGACAGATGGGCGTTAGGCTCTGGGGTCAGGACATTTGGTGGCAGCAGGAGTGGAGTGGTGGTGAGAGTGAGCAGTGCTAGGGCTTCTGGGGGCCTAGAGGGACAGTGGTGGGGAGGAGTGGGAGTGGGTGGTGAGAGCGAGATATGTGCTAGGGTTTCCTGGGGCCCAGGATGACATCGGTGGTGAGGAGTGAGCAGTGTGAGAGCGAGAGTGGCGTGCTAGGCTTCAGTCAGGATATCGGTGGTGGTGAGGAGTGGAGGCAGGGTGAGAGCGAGAGTGGCGTGCTAGGGCTTCCCTGGGGGCTCAGGATATCGGTGGTAAGATATGGAGGTGGTGAGAGCGAGAGTGGCGTGCTAGGGCTTCCCGGGGGCTCAGGATATCGGTGGTGTGTGGTGAGGAGTGGAGTGGTGAGAGAGCGAGAGTGGCGTGCTAGGCTTCCGGGGCTCAGGATACTGGTGGTGGCGATATGGGAGGGTGGTGAGAGCGAGAGTGGCGTGCTAGGCTTCCTGGGTCAGGGACAGTTTGAAGCAGGAGTGGAGTGGGGTGAGTGAGAGTGGTGCTAGGCTTCCGGGGCTTCAGATATCGGTGGTGGCGAGGAGTGGGAGTGGTGGTGAGAGTTTGAGAGTGGCGTGCTAGAATTCCCGGGGGCTCAGGATATCGGTGGTGGCGAGGAGTGGAGGCGGTGAGAGCGAGTGGCGTGCTAGGGCCCTCCTGGGGCTCAGGATATCGGTGGTATGAGGAGTGAGTGGTGGTGAGAGCGAGGAGTGGCGTGCTAGGGCTCCCTGGGGCTCAGGATATCGGTGGTAGCGAGATGGAGCAGGTGAGAGCGAGAGAGTGCGCTAGGGTCTGGGGCTCAGGATGCCTGTGGTAAGGGGAGGGGAGGAGTGGTGGTGAGAGCGAGAGTGGAGTGCTAGGGCCTCCGGGGGCTCAGGATATCGGTGGTGGCGAGGAGGAGTGGTGGTGAGAGCGAGGAGTGGCGTGCTAGGGCCTCCGGGGGCTCAGGATATCGGTGGTGTTGAGAGTGGAGCGGTGGTGAGAGCGAGAGTGGCGTGCTAGGGCCTCCCGGGGCTCAGGATATCGGCGGCAGGAGATGTGGAGAGGTGAGAGAGAGAGTGGCGTGCTGTGGCCTCCGGGGGCCTGTGGATATCAAGTATGTGGAGGAGTGGAGGCAGGTGAGAGAGAGTGGCGTGCTAGGGCCTCCCGGGGGCTCAGGATATCGGCGGTGGCGAGGAGTGGAGTGGTGGCAGAGAGAGGGCAAGCATCTGGGGTCGGGACATTTTGCGGTGGCGAGGAGTGGAGTGGTGGTGAGAGAGGAGTGGCGTGCTAGGGGCTTCCGGGGCTTCAGAGATTGGAAAGGAGGAGTGGAGTGGTGGTGAGAGAGAGAGCATGCAAGGGGCTTCCTGGGGGCTCAGGATATTTGTTGTAAGGAGGATGGAGTGGTGGTGAGAGAGAGAGTGGCGTGCTAGGGGCTTCCTGGGGGCTCAGGGATATCTATGGTATGATATGGAGTGGTGTGAGAGAGAGAGTGGCGTGCTAGGGCTTCCCGGGGGCTCAGAGACAAGGCAGCAGGAGGAGTGGTGAGAGAGAGGCGCTAGGGGCTTCCTGGGGGCTCAGGATATCGGCGGTGGCGAGGAGTGGAGTGTGTGAGAGAGGAGGCGGTGCTAGGGCTTCCTGGGGCTCAGGATATCGGCGGTGGCGAGGAGTGGAGTGGTGGTGAGAGAGAGAGTGGCGTGCTAGGCTTCCTGGGGGCTCAGGATATCGGCGGTGGCGAGAGTAGGAGTGGTGGTGAGAGAGAGAGTGGCGTGCTAGGCTTCCGGGGCTCAGGATATCGGCGGTGGCGAGGGAGTAGGGAGTGGGTGGGGAGAGAGAGGCAGCGTGCTAGGGCTTCCTGGGGCTCAGGGATATCGGCGGTGGCGAGGAGTGGAGGGTGGTGAGAGAGAGTATGCTAGGGCCTCTGGGCTCAGGATATCGGTGGTAAGGAGAGAGTGTGGAGGGTAGAGAGAGAGTGGCGTGCTAGGGCTTCCCGGGGGCTCAGGATACTAAAAATAAATAAAAAGGAGTGAGCAAAATTAATTTTGATTGTAGCAGCACGTTATGTTATGTAAACAGATCAGCAAAACAAACCATAAAAGAAAATAATAGATAAAAGAAAAATGGAAATATTAATTTATACAAATTTAGAGTTAAACGAATTCGTGCACAGAAGTCAAAATACTACACTACACAGACATACAATATTTGTGAAATTAGGTTTTATAAAGCCCTAAATTATAGATTATAAAGCCCTATGTACATTGTCAGAATGAAGGTTAAAAAAGGCAATTGCCATGGTTTACATAATTAGTATCGGAAAAAATAATCTGCAAGAATAAATATTCTCATTTGATGCCTTATTGGTTGCCTTTAATCACAGTCATACTTCGGGCCCATCGATTTAGATAATATAAACTTCACTATTTCTCTGTTCTTTGTTCCTTTCAAATACCCAGTAACAACAAGAGCAGGGCTCGGGTGCCCTCATCAGACGCGTACAACAATTTTACCAATTTTACATTTCTTCAGGATAACCGCATTAGTAATATGGAATACTTTGCCTGACACTATTTCACATGGTGTCGAGTGTTAATTGAGCCGTTCCCTGCTTACAGTTTTCTCTTCAAGAAGAACAAATGGCCCCGCGCCTTCACAGCTGACGCGATGACGACAAAGGTAGAGGGTGCCGTGTGTACATAGAAAATACAATTTAAATATTAGTTCTAGTTAAGTGTGAAGAAAATATGAAATCACAAGAAAGTCAGATGGAGTTCTAGACAAATTTTCCAATTTAGCAGTCTGACTATTTTTAGGACAGTCCTTAAGCTTGCTTTTGCTTTTATTACAATATTCATCTGTAAAACTGTTCAGGTCACCCTTACCACTGTCATTCATTTAATTATCATCAGCCTTTTTTATTTTCATTCTTGATGTTTGTTTTTCCTTCTCTTTCTCTTTTCATATATCTCCGCATCAGTCCTTCTTTTGCCTCTATACATTTCTTTTCTAAAAGTAAATTATTCTGTAGCTACAAATGGAAGAGCAATTGTGAAAAAAACAACTTATGATTGTTTTGTAGGATTAAACGCATTCAAATTTGGTCAAATGCACAAGGAGAACTAGTGAGAGCGAAATTGAGTGGTCTATTCATGTATGTATGAGTTTTTTATATGCACACACACACACACACACACACACACACACACACACACACACACACACACACACACACACACACACCACATATGAGACACCGCGCGGGCGGAGTCCGGGCCAGCCGCGCGCCGATTCTGTAGCCGGCCGGAAACTTTTATTCTCGGCTTCAAAATATACCGGCGTTACTGGGTTAAAAATTCGTGCATAAAAGAAGACTAAAATATGGTCTCCGTCGGGGATCGAACCCGCGTCTGTCGGTTTAGACGACCGTGGTAACCACTGCACCACGGATTCATAAAATAATATAGAAATTTAGTTGTATTATGTTTGCATAGTGTTTATGTTGGTTATGCTACATATGTGGTATATGTGAATTCATGGGTTTTTATGTTTCTCTCTCAATGTAGTCTATACAATCTATTTTTATGCTTCAATAATTGAACAATATATTTTAAATACATTTTATTATTATTGTTGCAATACAAGCGATTGTGATAATGCTAATTTAGGATCAAACTCATTCATAATTACTGCGTGTATTAAAATTTCATGAATATCTGGGGGTTATTATTATTATAACCAATATCGTCATCACTTTTATCACCATTATTGTCATTACCTTTGTATGTTATCATGGCTGTAATAATCTTACCATCATTATCAGTATTATTAGTATTAGTAGTTGTGTGTGTGTGTGTGTGTGTGTGTGTGTGTGTGTGTGTGTGTGTGTGTGTGTGTGTGTGTGTGTGTGTGTGTGTGTGTGTGTGTGTGTGTGTGTGTGTGTGTGTGTGAATTGCAAAACATTTAAATAGAACACAAGCCATTTCCTGCCTGTTTACTGCAGTTTCCTCCGCCGCGCCTTAACAGCTGACGCGATGACAACAAAGGCTGGGCGAACCACGTGTGCATAAAATACTTCAATTGTGTTATAGTTTACTCATTATATGGTTCAGATTATTGCAGTAGTCATCATAGTTTATTGCCACAGCGAATTATAAAATATAGGTATATTAATATAAAGATATTAGTTCCAGATAATACTGATATATAGTGATATATATATATATATGTTATATATATATATATATATATATATATATATATATATATATATATATATATTATATATATCTATGATATATAATAATAATGATGGCAAAGATAATTACAATTATAAAGAATGGTAATAACTAATAATGCTGATAAAGGTGATGACATGATTTTAATGACGATTATGATAATAAAAATAGTCCAAAACATACTGCTGTCAGTAATTTTAACCATAACAGAAAAAAGTTAAAGTGAGAAAGAGAAAGAATAACAGAGAAAAAGAGGGAAGAGAGAGAGGGTTGGGGAGGGCTGAAGGGAGAGATAGAGGGGTGTTACTGAGAAATAAAGAAAAAGAGAGAGTGAAGGAAGGAGAGAGAGAGAGAGAGACAAAGGGGGTGGGAGTGAAGAGGGAGAGAAAGGAGTGTCACTTTTCGTTATTTGAATTTTAGTTTTCGCAGCGTTTGTCTTTTAACTCTCACCCTCTTTTCACACACACACACAAATAAGCGTAAACAGATCGTAAACAGCGTAAAGAGAATGAGTGAGAGGAGGAAGGAAAAGGAGAAAGAGATGGGGGAGAGGGGGAGAAGGAGAAAGGGAGAGGGAGAGGAGGGTCACTGAGATATAGAAAGAGAGATAGTGTGTTAGCAAGGGAAGAAGAGAGAGGAGAAAGGGGGGGTAGGGGTTGGAGAGTGAGAGAAAAGTCATTTTTCGTATTCCAACCTTCAGGAGGATAATGCCATATAAACAACCAGAAAGAAAGATAAAAATGTTGAAGAGTGTGTAAGCAAATTTAGACATTGAAAAAAAAAATCGTGCTTCAAAATCCTAACACTATGGTCTCCGCCAGGAACTGAACCCGAGTCTGTCGCTTCAAAGGAGACCGCGCTGACCACTGCACCACGATGACAAAATATCTCTGAAATTTAGTTGGATTAGACTTGCATAGTGTTTATGTAGGTTATGCTACATGTGTGTGAATACATGTGTTGTTGTTTCTCTCTCTCTCTCTCTCAATGTAGTCTTTGCAATCTATTTATAATATTAATAATATAGTTCTTGAATATTACATTTTACTATCTTTGGAACAATACGGAGTGTACATTCATAAAATTATCTATATCTACCATTGGTTAAAATTAATAGAAATTGGTAAACAAAGGACTGTCTCTAAATTGCCCTCATGGGATGCGGAAATCAATACTGGGATATTACATTTGTTAGATAACTCACTGAAAATGGAATGAAGATTTAAGTTTTTCGCTATTTCAGCGGTTTCAAACGTTAATTGCCATTTCTTCCTTGCTACCGCAGTTTTTCTTTTGACGGGGAGGGGAGGGAGGAGAGGGAGATGGAGAGAGATAGAGGGAGGGAGGGAGGGAGGGAGGGGAGGGGAGAGGGGAAAGAGATGGAGAGAGAGAGAGAGAGGGAGGGGAGGGAGAGGGAAGGAGATGGAGAG
>NC_091578.1:24922562-24937562 GCF_042767895.1 Penaeus vannamei | reverse complement strand
AAAGAGGAGGAAGGAGAGAGGGACGGAAGGAGGAGAGGAGACGGAGAGAGAGAGGAGAGGGGAGAAAAGGGAAGAGGGAGTGGGATGGAAGGAGAGGGCAAAGAGGAGGAGGGAGGAGAGAAGGGACAGGGTGAGGAAGGAGGGAGACGGAGAGAGGGGAGAGGGAGAAAAGGGAAAGAGGAGTGGGATGGAAGGGAGAAGGCAAAGAGGAGGAAGAGAAGGAAGGGACGGGGTGAGGAAGGGAGACGGAGAGAGAGGGAGGAGAGGGGGAGAAAAGGGGGAAGGAGGAGGAGGATGGAAGGAGAGGGCAAAGAGGAGGAAGGAGAGAGGACAGGGGTGAGTGGAAGGAAGACGGAGGAGAGAGGGAGGAGGGGGAGAAAAGGGAAGAGGAGTGGGATGGAAGGAGAGGGCAAAGAGAAGGGAGGAGAGAGGACGGGGTGAGGAAGGAGACGGAGGGAGAGGGAGAGGGGAGGAAAGGGAAGAGGAGTGGGATGGAAGGAGAGGGCAAAGAGGAGGAAGGAGAGAGGACGTGGTGAGGAAGGAGACGGAGGGGGGGAGAGGAGAGAGGGGAGGAGGAAGGGGAAGAGAGAAGGGGGATGGTTGAGAGGGCAAAGAGGAGGAGGGAGGGAGAGAGGGACGGGGTGAGGAAGGAGAGCTGTGGAGGGAGAGGGAGAGGGGAGAAAAGGGAAGAGAAGTGGGATGGAAGGAGAGGGCAAAGAGGAGGGAGGAGAGAGGACGGGGTGAGGAAGGAGACGGAGGGACAGTGAGAGGGGAGAAAAGGGAAGAGAAGTGGGATGGAAGGAGAGGGCAAAGAGGAGGAAGGAGAGAGGACGGGGTGAGGAAGGAGACGGAGAGAGGGGGAGAGAGGAGAAAAGGGAAAAGGTAACGTCCGTAAACATAACCTTTGAGGAGGAAAGGCAACAGGAAGTAATGTTGCAATTAATTTTTTTTTTTAACCCGGATCTGGATCACGATCTTAGACTAAAACACACCTCTGGTAAAAGATTTTTTTTTTAATCTGTTCATAACTCTTTGGGTTATCCTGATAAAAAACGAATAATTACTTTCCAGATCGTCACTAATACCTAATGGCATCTCTGACAAAAAAAGATAAATAAAATAAAAAATAAACAACTAAATAAAAATAAAGAAAAATGAAAAAAATAATAAAATCTATTCATAGCTTTTTTTTTTTTTTTAGTTATCCTGCTGACCAACGAACGAACAGACAAACCAACTAACCACTGCGACCAAAAATATAACCTTGGCGGAGATAACAATCGTCCATTTAACAGATTGCATATTGCCCCCCCCCCCCCCCCGTTGGCCTGGTTGGGGTGAGGGGAGAGGGGGAGGGGGAGGAGGGAGAGAGGAAAGGGGGTGGGGGAAGGGGAGAGGAGTGAGAAGGGAGAAGAGGAAGGAGGGGAGAGGGGGGAAATGGGGGGGGGGAGGATAGAGGGAGATAGAGAGGGGAAGAAGGGAGAGGAGAGGAAGAAGAGGAGGAGGGGAGTGAGAGGGGAGGAAGGGGAAGGGGGAAGTGGGGATAGAGGGGGAGATAGAAGAGGGGAAGGAGGGAGAGAGGAGAGAGGATGGGGTGGGAAAGGAGACGGAGGGAGAGGGAGAGGGGAGAAAAGGGAAAAGGAAGAGGGATGGGGAAATGAAAGGAGAGAGAGAGAGAGTCAAGGGGAAAGGAGGGGAGATGACGAGGAAGAAGAAAGAGGGAAAGAGGAGAAAGAAAAGGGAGATAGTGGGGAAGGGAGGGAGGAGGGAAGGGGAGGGAACAGGAGAAGGAAGGGAAAGAGAGGAGTGGGGAGGGAGTGGGGTGTGGGAGTTAGAAATATATTGAAATGGTTGAGCTAATATATATATATATATATATATATATATATATATATATATATATATATATATATATATATATATATACGAAAGGCTCTCTTGAGGACAAATTAATGTGCATTTGCAGCCTTTATCACCTTCGCCAAGGAGGCTATGTCTTTTTCTTCTTTTTTTTTTGGCAGTTTTGTTGGTTGGTTGATTGGCTAGCAGGATAACTCAAAAAGTTATAAACATATTAAGATCTCTCTCTCTCTCTCTCTCTCTCTCTCTCTCTCTCTCTCTCTCTCTCTCTCTCTCTCTCTCTCTCTCTCTCTCTCTCTCTCTCTCTCTCTCTCTCTCTCTCTCTCTTTACCAGAGTTGTGTCTTAGTCCAGCTTAGATGCCATTAAATTTTGGTGGCGATTCGGATCATGATTTGGATCCAGGAATTTTTTTAGAGGATTCGTTAGCATTGCGAGATAAGGAAACGCGGACGTCACCAGTGTGCTTGAGAAAGGGTTGATTTTAGCGTAATTCTTTAAATCTGAATGTTTTTTATATCATTTTAATGGCCCTGTTGCTCTGGCGGAGGTATGCGTTCTCTGAATACCTCGAGATTACTTCATATATTTCCACTCGAAGGCGGGTTGGGGAAGAAATTAGTGATAATGATGATAATGTTTTTACCGTATAAGAAATACAACAAAGGACAAACAGGTAAAATGAGCAGATCATACTAATTGGGATTGGTGGTGAATGGTGGTGGTGAGAGTGGCGTGCTAGGGCCTCCCGGGGGCTCAGGATTGGTGGTGAGGAGTGGTGGTGAGAGTGGCGTGCTAGGGCCTCCCAGGGAGCTCCCAGGATCTGTGGTGAATGGTGGTGGTGAGAGTGGCGTGCTAGGGCCTCCCGGGGGCTCAGGATCTGTGGTGAATGGTGGTGGTGAGAGTGGCGTGCTAGGGCCTCCCGGGGACTCAGGATCGGTGGTGAATGGTGGTGGTGAGAGTGGCATGCTAGGGCCTCCCGGGGGCTCAGGATTGGTGGTGAGGAGTGGTGGTGAGAGTGGCGTGCTAGGGCCTCCCGGGGGCTCAGGATTGGTGGTGAGGAGTGGTGGTGAGAGTGGCGTGCTAGGGCTTCCCGGGGGCACAGGATTGGTGGTGAGGAGTGGTGGTGAGAGTGGCGTGCTAGGGCTTCCCGGGGGCACAGGATTGGTGGTGAGGAGTGGTGGTGAGAGTGGCGTGCTAGGCGGAGGCACTCCCGGGGGGCACTCAGGATCCCGGTGGTGAATGGTGGTGGTGAGAGTGGCGTGTTCTCTAGGGCCTCCCGGGGGCTCAGGATCGGTGGTGAATGGTGGTGGTGAGAGTGGCGTGCTAGGGGGACCTCCCGGGGGCTCAGGGATCTGTGGTGAATGGTGGTGGTGAGAGTGGGCATGCCTAGGGCCTCCCGGGGGCTCCAGGATCAAGGGTGGTGAATGGTGGTGGTGAGAGTGGCATGCTAGGGCCTCCCGGGGGACTCCAGGATCCAGTGGTGAATGGTGGTGGTGAGAGTGGCATGCTAGGGCCTCCCGGGGGCTCAGGTGATTGGTGGTGAATGGTGGTGGTGAGAGAGGCGTGCTAGGGCCTCCCTGGGGGAGCTCAGGATTATTGGTGGTGAAATGGTGGTGGTGAGAGTGGCGGTGCTAGGATGCCTCCCAGGGAGCTCAGGATCAGTGGTGAGATGGTGCAGTGGTGAGAGTGGTGGCATGCTAGGGCCCCCTCCCAGGGCTCAGGATTGGTGGTGAATGGTGGTGGTGAGAGAGGCGTGCTAGGGCCTCCCGGGGGACTCAGGATTGGTGGTGAATGGTGGTGGTGAGGAGTGGCGTGCTAGGGACCTCCTGGGGAGAACTCTGGATCGGTGGTGAATGGTGGTGGTGAGAGTGGCGTGCTAGGGCCTCCCGGGGGGCTCCAGGATCGGTAGTGAATGGTGGTGGTGAGAGTGGCGTGCTAGGGCCTCCCGGGGAGCTCCAAGGATCTGTGGTGAATGGTGGTGGTGAGAGTGGCGTGCTAGGGCCTCCCAGGGGCTCAGGGATCGCAGGTGGTGAATGGTGGTGGTGAGTGGCGTGCTAGAGCCTCCCGGGGAGACTCCAGGATCGGTGGTGAATGGTGGTGGTGAGAGTGGCGTGCTAGGGCCTCCGGGAGGGGAGGCCTTCCAGGATCGGTGGTGAATGAGTGGTGGTGAGAGTGGCGTGCTAGGGCCTCCCGGGGGCTCAGGATCGGTAGTGAATGGTGGTGGTGAGAGTGGCGTGCTAGGGTACCTCCCGGGGGCTCAGGATCTGTAGGTGAGATGGTGGTGAGGTGAGAGAGGCGTGCTAGGGCCTCCCGGGGGCTCAGGATCGGTGGTGAATGGTGGTGGTGAGAAGTGGCGTGCTAGGGCCTCCCGGGGGCTCAGGGATCGGTGGTGTAATGGTGGTGGTGAGAGTGGGCGTGCTAGGGAGACCTCCCAGGGAGCTCTCAGGATTCTGTGGGTGAATGGTGGTGGTGAGAGAGGCGTGCTAGGGGCCTCCCAGGGGCTCCCAGGATCAGGTGGTGAATGGTGTGTGGTGAGAGTGGCGTGCTAGGGCTGCCTCCCGGGGGCTCAGGATCGGTGGTAGAATGGTGGTGGTAGTGGCGTGCTAGGGCCTCTCCGGGGGCTCATGCTAGGATCTGTGGTGAATGGTGGTGGTGAGAGAGGCGTGCTACGTGGCCTCCCGGGGCGCTCCAGGATCCAGGTAGTGAATGGTGGTGGCGAGAGTGGCGTGCTATGGCCTCCCCGGGGGCTCAGGATCTGTATGGTGAATGGTGGTGGTGAGAGAGGCAGTGCTAGGGAGACCTCCCTGGGGGCTCAGGATCAGGTGGTGTGAATGGTGGTGGTGAGAGTGGCGTGCTAGGGAGACTCCCGGGAAGCGCTCAGGATCTGTGGTGAATGGTGGTGGTGGCGAGAGGTGGCGTGCTATGGCCTCCCGGGGGCTCAGAGATCGGTGGTGAATGGTGGTGGTGAGAGTGGCGTGCTAGGGCCTCCCTGGGAGAACTTTCAGGATTGGTGGTGAGGAGTGGTGGTGAGAGTGGGCGTGCTAGGGCCTCCCGGGGTCTCAGGATCGGTGGTGAATGGTGGTGTGTGAGAGTGGCGTGCTAGGGGCCTCCCCGGGGGCTCAGGGATCGTAGTGGTGAATGGTGGTGGTGAGAGTGGTGTGCTAGGGCCTCCCTGGGGCTCAGGATCGGTGGTGGTGAGGAGTGGTGTTGAGATTGGCATGCCTAGGGAGCCTCCCAGAGGGCTCAGGATCGGTAGTGAATGGTGGTGGTGAGAGTGGCGTGCTAGAGCCTCCCGGGGGCGCTCCAGGATCGGTGGTGAGGAATGGTGGTGGTGAGAGTGGTGCGGGTGCTAGGGCCTCCCGGGGAGCTCCAGGATCTGTGGTGAATGGTGGTGGTGAAGAGTGGCGTGCTAGGGCCTCTGAGGGCGGCTCAGTGATCGGTGAGTGGTGAGAAAGGGAGAGAAGGAAAGAGTCTTAATGATAGAGACAGAGATATAGAGAGAGACATGCAGACAATAAGATAGGGATAGAGTGTAGAGACAGAGCTAGAAACTAAAGACAGAGCTAGAAACAGAGAAAGAGACAGACAGAGATAGAGACAGAGACAGAGACAGCGACAGAGATAGGGACGAGAGAGATAGAGGCAGATACAGAGACAGGAGACAGAGACAGAGACAGTGCAAGAAACAAGAGATAGAGAGACAGAGATAGAGATAGAGACAGAGAAAGAGATAGAGGCAGATACAGATACAGAGACAGAGACAGAGAGAGATAGAGACAGTGATAGGGACAGAGAGAGATAGAGATAGAGACAGAGACAGAGACAGATACAGAGATATAGACAGAGAGAGATAGAGACAGAGAGAGATAGAGACAGAGAGATAGAGACAGAGAGAGATAGAGACAGAGAGAAAGATAGAGAGAGATAGAGAGAGAGATAGAGAGATAGAGAGATAGAGAGAGAGATAGAGAGATAGAGAGAGAGAAAGAGAGAGAGAGAGAGAGAGAGAGAGAGAGAGAGAGAGAGAGAGAGAGAGAGAGAGAGAGAGAGAGAGAGAGAGAGAGAGAGAGAGAGAGAGAGACAGAGACAGAGAAAGAGATAGAAACACAGAGAGAGAGAGACAGTGATCGAGACAGAGAGAGAGATAGAGCCAGATATAGAGAAAGAGAGAGATAGTGAAAGAGATAGAGACAGAGACAGAGACAGAGATAAAGCTAGAGACAGAGCCAAAGTCAGAGAGAAGTGAAGATGGATAGAAAACAGACGAACTACACTATCAAGGGAATGATACAGACAGACATCTCTTTTAGAAGGTCAAAGGTCAAACTCTATATCGTCTGCATACGAGAGTATTGCTGTCTCTCCACTCCGTTCTCACGTTGAATAAATCTGTATAACGAATTTCGGTTCATTGCAGACTCTCTTGTTCTGGGAAATAGGCATTCGAATTATCTCTCTGTTTCTTGTGTTTTATCATCTTTTTGTATTGTCGTCATTCAGATCCGTTATTTTGTATCGTTATATTTCATTGATTTCATTATGTTATTAAAATTATCATTTTTTTTTCATTACACTATGAATGAAATGTAATTAATTTTCTTTATATATATTTTTTTTATTACACTTTGAATGATTATTACTGTAGAAGCATCATTTACGCATAGCATGATTTTGCAAAATTTTGATTCATATTATTCTGTTACATTTTCATCATGGCATCTGGCAAGCAGAATAAATCTTAGCTTTTTTATGATTTTTTTTTTTTTTTGGGGGGGGGGTTGAGTCTCTTCCCCCCCCCCCCTCTCTCTCTCTGTCTTTGTCTGTCTGTCTATCTCTCTCTCTCTCTCTCTCTCTCTCTCTCTCTCTCTCTCTCTCTCTCTCTCTCCTCTCTCTCTCTCTCTCTCTCTCTGTCTCTCTCTCTCTCTCTCCCTCTCTCTCTCTTTCTCTCTGTCTCTTTCTCTTTCTCTCTGTCTCTTTCTCTTTCTCTGTCTCTGTCTCTGTCTCTGTCTCTGTCTCTCTCTCTCTCTCTCTCTCTCTCTCTCTCTCTCTCTCTCTCTATCTATCTATCTATCTATCTATCTATCTCTTTCTCTCTTCTTATCTGCCTTTTTTTGAATTCTAGAATATATTTTCACTTTTTTAAAGTGTTTATTTTTCCGTTTTCGGATCGTTTTAGCTTTTTTTTTTCTCTCTTGTAGGATTTTGGAATTTTCCTCCAATATTCGTATTTTTTGGGTTCTTCTTTTTCTCCATGTGAGGAGTTCAGATGTATACTTTTTGTCATTTTAAATATTTTCATGGAGTGTTTTATATCGTTAATTTCAGCTTTTTAGTTAATTTGTTGGTTTATCTCTCTCTCCTTCTTCCTCTCTCTCTCTTTCTTTCCTTCTCTCTCACTCTCTCTCTCCCTCCTTCGCTCCCTCCTTCCCTCCCTTCCTCTCTCCCTCCCCCTCTCCTTCCCTCTTTTCTCTCTCTCAAAAAAAATAATAATAATAAATAAAAATAGATAAATAAATAAAGAAAAGAAATACTTATACCACTGTTAAATCATAATGGCAACGGCCCCCATTCCCCTAATCCATGGCAGGAACTGATAGCGTTGGACTTTTAAAAGGATCACGATTGGAAGATTGATGGTCACGCAAGGAAACGCCAATTAATATATGCATGAAATAACATCCAAATTATTATACATACACACACACACACACACACACACACACACACACACACACACACACACACACACACACACACACACACACACACACACACACACACACACACTCACATCCCAAATCTTCCTTGTATTTACTCTAAATCTGAAAATCCCCGTAGATAATGATTTCATTTGGTTAATTTTATGGTCTTCAGATAGTTTCCATTTTTTGTATTCCACAAAAGCGAGCATTCCTAATTCATATGATTTATGCAAGGTAAATTTGTGCTGTATCGATTTTAAAGTACCTTGAGTGACCCATGTTTTTTTCGTCTTTTGATCGGTATGAATTTTGGTATATTTGGGAAGCAGACATAGTAAGCGGTGTAGACTATATCAACAAACATATTGCAATTTGTGTTCGAATCTAGGTGAGCCAGTTTAATTCCGAAATGGCGATGATGATGACGATTAATATTAATAATAATAGAAATGGAAATACAAATGAAAATCGATCAGCATTTTTTGCTCCCCTTTGTGGATTCGAACCCACGAGCCCGGATTCTTCCTCCCCCCCCCCCCAATCACTCTATCTCCTCCTCTCCCCCCACCCACTCTCCCTCTCACATCAAAGACTATATACGAAAGATAGGAAGCATGGCAAAAGCCTGCGAGCCCCAGCGATTGGTGGATAATGTAATATCTGAACAATAGATGGCGTTGTGTACACGAAGTATCGTCTTTTTGTTTAATATCATGAAACGTCACTTGCTGAAGATGGTAGGAAAGGGACTTTCTTTTTTTGTTTTGTTTTTGCATGTAGGCTGTAGGCCTGCTTTCCGCAATACTTTAATTGATGATGACGAAATCAAATAAAGAACTGTTTTACATACATGTGTTTTGTTTATCCTTGATTGACACAAATATGAATGAAAAAGAGGAAGAATTTATTAATGCCGAATGATTGTGGTTTATTTAATATTGTTTATTTAATAAATTGTAGTTTATTGAAGTTTTTATCATTGTATTACCAACAAAGATATTTTCTGCAATGAAATTGGATAGTATTTAAACTGGAATAATTCTATTGCTATGTAAATATGCATACAGATGATATAATTATTAATGTTTTATTGTCTTTTTCTGAAAAAGTGCAAAACCTTATTTTAATGTAAGTAAAGAAATCTCTAATAAGAAAAAAGTTATTAATGAACAGAATAATTATATAATTCCATGTATATTTATATATATATTAGTTCTTTGATATATTTCCTCATTAAAAAAGGACAAAAGTTTCAACTGAAACTAAACCTTTAAAATTAAAACAAAACAAAAAAATATATATAGTCCCTCGTATAAACGTTCTCTTTTCTTAGTTACATATCTGAACAATAGATGGCACTGTATTTAGTTTTGGACCTCACATTTTTTTCATCGGTGTGACACGTGCTTTCCTATCTTTGGTTTCAGTGGTCTTGTTTGGTTCAAATGATAAGCTATAATAGTTAATCGTTATAGTAGTGTAAAAAAAAGTATTTATCATATAAAACGATTCAAAAAGTCAGTGTAAACTATAAATAATATTTCAAAATTGGCAAAATTCTCTCTTGTATTTGATAAATAACAAATTTGTAACTAGCTGCTCGCTTGTTTGTTTACATTTGTGTCCACGTTCCCCCGTCAGCTGACTGGATGAGAATAGCGAGAATACGCCTTTATTTAGCATTAAACATTTGTTGTTTCGCACTAAATCGTCGCCACATAGCCTGAATAACGTTCACCATCGCCAGAGCCTGTGCAGGGGTTGAAGCCATCTTCCTGTGTTTAGAATTTTGGTCGGATTGTTTCCTTGGTTCTCATCGCTAGTGTGACTGCGCGAGCCAAAATGATGTAAGTAAAGTAATGCGGAAAAAGTGCTAGTGTGGCGGCCTTTAGACTACCGATGCCTACGCTAAGCACAAGCTCATAATAGCGAATGTGAAAAGTAAGGAAATATGTGATATTTAAACCCCCCTGACTCGAAAATCCAGTGGAGATGTGATGGCCTAGTGGTTTTAGCATCGGACTTCGGGCGTGCTAGCCGCCCGGGTTCGAGTGTTCGAGCCCCGGCCGGTGACAGTGTTTCCTTGGGCAAGGAACTTTACTTCAATTGCCTAGTCGACTTGGGGGTGTATGAATGTGTGTGTGAGTGATTGTGTGTGTGTGACGTATAATAATAATGTATAATATGTATAATTTAATATATAATTTAATCTAATATATAATAATAATATAATATGTGTTAATAATAATAATATAATATGATATTGGTGGTGGTGAGGAGTGGAGTGGTGGTGCTAGGGCTTCCCGGGGGCTCAGGATATTGGTGGTGGTGAGGAGTGGAGTGGTGGTGAGAGAGAGAGTGGCGTGCTAGGGCTTCCCGGGGGCTCAGGATATTGGTGGTGGTGAGGAGTGGAGTGGTGGTGAGAGAGAGAGTGGCGTGCTAGGGCTTCCCGGGGGCTCAGGATATTGGTGGTGGTGAGGAGTGGAGTGGTGGTGAGAGAGAGAGTGGCGTGCTAGGGCTTCCCGGGGGCTCAGGATATTGGTGGTGGTGAGGAGTGGAGTGGTGGTGAGAGAGAGAGTGGCGTGCTAGGGCTTCCCGGGGGCTCAGGATATTGGTGGTGGTGAGGAGTGGAGTGGTGGTGAGAGAGAGAGTGGCGTGCTAGGGCTTCCCGGGGGCTCAGGATATTGGTGGTGGTGAGGCGTGGAGTGGTGGTGAGAGAGAGAGTGGCGTGCTAGGGCTTCCCGGGGGCTCAGGATATTGGTGGTGGTGAGGCGTGGAGTGGTGGTGAGAGAGAGAGTGGCGTGCTAGGGCTTCCCGGGGGCTCAGGATATTGGTGGTGGTGAGGCGTGGAGTGGTGGTGAGAGAGAGAGTGGCGTGCTAGGGCTTCCCGGGGGCTCAGGATATTGGTGGTGGTGAGGCGTGGAGTGGTGGTGAGAGAGAGAGTGGCGTGCTAGGGCTTCCCGGGGGCTCAGGATATTGGTGGTGGTGAGGCGTGGAGTGGTGGTGAGAGAGAGAGTGGCGTGCTAGGGCTTCCCGGGGGCTCAGGATATTGGTGGTGGTGAGGAGTGGAGTGGTGGTGAGAGAGAGAGTGGCGTGCTAGGGCTTCCCGGGGGCTCAGGATATTGGTGGTGGTGAGGAGTGGAGTGGTGGTGAGAGCGAGAGTGGCGTGCTAGGGCTTCCCGGGGGCTCAGGATATTGGTGGTGGTGAGGAGTGGAGTGGTGGTGAGAGAGAGAGTGGCGTGCTAGGGCTTCCCGGGGGCTCAGGATATTGGTGGTGGTGAGGAGTGGAGTGGTGGTGAGAGAGAGAGTGGCGTGCTAGGGCTTCCCGGGGGCTCAGGATATTGGTGGTGGTGAGGCGTGGAGTGGTGGTGAGAGAGAGAGTGGCGTGCTAGGGCTTCCCGGGGGCTCAGGATATTGGTGGTGGTGAGGCGTGGAGTGGCGGTGAGGGAGAGAGTGGCGTGCTAGGGCTTCCCGGGGGCTCAGGATATTGGTGGTGGTGAGGCGTGGAGTGGTGGTGAGAGAGAGAGTGGCGTGCTAGGGCTTCCCGGGGGCTCAGGATATTGGTGGTGGTGAGGCGTGGAGTGGCGGTGAGGGAGAGAGTGGCGTGCTAGGGCTTCCCGGGGGCTCAGGATATTGGTGGTGGTGAGGCGTGGAGTGGTGGTGAGAGAGAGAGTGGCGTGCTAGGGCTTCCCGGGGGCTCAGGATATTGGTGGTGGTGAGGAGTGGAGTGGTGGTGAGAGAGAGAGTGGCGTGCTAGGGCTTCCCGGGGGCTCAGGATATTGGTGGTGGTGAGGAGTGGAGTGGTGGTGAGAGAGAGAGTGGCGTGCCAGGGCTTCCCGGGGGCTCAGGATATTGGTGGTGGTGAGGCGTGGAGTGGTGGTGGGAGAGAGAGTGGCGTGCCAGGGCTTCCCGGGGGCTCAGGATATTGGTGGTGGTGAGGCGTGGAGTGGTGGTGAGAGAGAGAGTGGCGTGCTAGGGCTTCCCGGGGGCTCAGGATATTGGTGGTGGTGAGGAGTGGAGTGGTGGTGAGAGCGAGAGTGGCGTGCTAGGGCTTCCCGGGGGCTCAGGATATTGGTGGTGGTGAGGAGTGGAGTGGTGGTGAGAGCGAGAGTGGCGTGCTAGGGCTTCCCGGGGGCTCAGGATATCGGTGGTGGTGAGGAGTGGAGTGGTGGTGAGAGAGAGAGTGGCGTGCTAGGGCTTCCCGGGGGCTCAGGATATTGGTGGTGGTGAGGAGTGGAGTGGTGGTGAGAGAGAGAGTGGCGTGCTAGGGCTTCCCGGGGGCTCAGGATATTGGTGGTGGTGAGGCGTGGAGTGGTGGTGAGAGAGAGAGTGGTGGTGCTAGGGCTTCCGGGGGCTCAGGATATTGGTGGTGGTGAGGCGTGGAGTGGTGGTGAGAGAGAGAGTGGCGTGCTAGGGCTTCCCGGGGGCTCAGGATATTGGTGGTGGTGAGGAGTGGAGTGGTGGTGAGAGAGAGAGTGGTGGTGCTAGGGCTTCCCGGGGGCTCAGGATATTGGTGGTGGTGAGGAGTGGAGTGGTGGTGAGAGAGAGAGTGGTGGTGCTAGGGCTTCCCGGGGGCTCAGGATATTGGTGGTGGTGAGGAGTGGAGTGGTGGTGAGAGAGAGAGTGGTGGTGCTAGGGCTTCCCGGGGGCTCAGGATATTGGTGGCGGTGAGGTGTGGAGTGGTGGTGAGAGAGAGAGTGGCGTGCTAGGGCTTCCCGGGGGCTCAGGATATTGGTGGTGGTGAGGAGTGGAGTGGTGGTGAGAGAGAGAGTGGCGTGCTAGGGCTTCCCGGGGGCTCAGGATATTGGTGGTGGTGAGGCGTGGAGTGGTGGTGAGAGAGAGAGCGGCGTGCTAGGGCTTCCCGGGGGCTCAGGATATTGGTGGTGGCGAGGAGTGGAGTGGTGGTGAGAGAGAGAGCGGCGTGCTAGGGCTTCCCGGGGGCTCAGGATACTGGCGGTGGCGAGGAGTGGAGTGGTGGTGAGAGAGAGAGTGGTGGTGCTAGGGCTTCCCGGGGGCTCAGGATACTGGCGGTGGCGAGGAGTGGAGTGGTGGTGAGAGAGAGAGTGGCGTGCTAGGGCTTCCCGGGGGCTCAGGATACTGGCGGTGGCGAGGAGTGGAGTGGTGGTGAGAGAGAGAGTGGCGTGCTAGGGCTTCCCGGGGGCTCAGGATATCGGCGGTGGCGAGGAGTGGAGTGGTGGTGAGAGAGAGAGTGGCGTGCTAGGGCTTCCCGGGGGCTCAGGATATCGGTGGTGGCGAGGAGTGGAGTGGTGGTGAGAGCGAGAGTGGCGTGCTAGGGCTTCCCGGGGGCTCAGGATATCGGTGGTGGCGAGGAGTGGAGTGGTGGTGAGAGCGAGAGTGGCGTGCTAGGGCCTCCCGGGGGCTCAGGATATCGGTGGTGGCGAGGAGTGGAGTGGTGGTGAGAGCGAGAGTGGCGTGCTAGGGCCTCCCGGGGGCTCAGGATATCGGTGGTGGCGAGGAGTGGAGTGGTGGTGAGAGAGAGAGTGGCGTGCTAGGGCTTCCCGGGGGCTCAGGATATCGGCGGTGGCGAGGAGTGGAGTGGTGGTGAGAGAGAGAGTGGCGTGCTAGGGCTTCCCGGGGGCTCAGGATATCGGCGGTGGCGAGGAGTGGAGTGGTGGTGAGAGAGAGAGTGGCGTGCTAGGGCTTCCCGGGGGCTCAGGATACTGGCGGTGGCGAGGAGTGGAGTGGTGGTGAGAGAGAGAGTGGCGTGCTAGGGCTTCCCGGGGGCTCAGGATACTGGCGGTGGCGAGGAGTGGAGTGGTGGTGAGAGAGAGAGTGGCTCAGGATACTAAAAATAAATAAAAAGGAGTGAGCAAAATTAATTTTGATTGTAGCAGCACGTTATGTTATGTAAACAGATCAGCAAAACAAACCATAAAAGAAAATAATAGATAAAAGAAAAATGGAAATATTGATTTATACAAATTTAGAGTTAAACGAATTCGTGCACAGAAGTGAAAATACTACACTACACAGACATACAATATTTGTGAAATTAGGTTTTATAAAGCCCTAAATTATAGATTATAAAGCCCTATGTACATTGTCAGAATGAAGGTTAAAAAAGGCAATTGCCATGGTTTACATAATTAGTATCGGAAAAATAATCTGCAAGAATAAATATTCTCATTTGATGCCTTATTGCTTGCCTATATTCACAGTCATACTTCTGTCCCATTGATTTAGATCACATAAACTTCTCCACTACTCTGTTCGTTGTTCCCTCATCAGACGCGGACAACAATTTTACCAATTTTACATTTCTTCAGGATAACCGCATTAGTAATATGGAATACTTTGCCTGACACTATTTCACATGGTGTCCTGTTAATTGAGCCGTTTCCTGTTTACAGTTTCCTCTTCGAGAAGAACAAATGGCCCCGCGCCTTCACAGCTGACGCGATGACGACAAAGGTAGAGGGTGCCGTATGTACATAGAAAATACAATTTAAATATTAGTTCTAGTTAAGTGTGAAGAAAATATGAAATCACAGGAAAGTCAGATGGAGTTCTAGACAAATTTTCCAATTTAGCAGTCTGACTATTTTTCATCTGTAAAACTGTTCAGGTCACCCTTACCACTGTCATCATCAGCCTTTTTTATTTTCATTCTTGATGAGTTTGTTTTTCCTTCTCTTTCTCTCTTTTATCATCTCCGTATCCGTCCTTTTGCCTCTATACATATCTTTTCTAAAAGTAAATTGTTCTGTGGATACAAATGGAAGAGCAATTGTGAAGAAACAACAACTTATGATTAGGTTTTGTAGGATTAAACGCATTCAAATTTGGTCAAATGCACAAGGAGAACTAGTGAGCGAAATTGAGTGGTTTGTATGTCTATTCATGTATGTATGAGTTTTTTTATGCACACACACACACACACACACACACACACACACACACACACACACACATACACACACACACCACATATGAGACACCGCGCGGGCGGAGTCCGGGCCAGCCGCGCGCCGATTCTGCCGCCGGCCGGAAACTTTTATTCTCGGCTTCAAAATATACCGGCGTTACTGGGTTGACAAATTCGTGCATAAAAAAACACTAAAATGTGGTCTCCGTCGGGGATCGAACCCGCGTCTGTCGGTTTAGACGACCGTGGTAACCACTGCACCACGGATTCATAAAATATAGAAAATTAGCTGTATTATGTTTGCATAGTTAATTGGTATGTGTGAATTCACGGGTTTTTATGTTTCTCCCTCAATGTAGTCTATACAATCTATTTTTATGCTTCAATAATTTAACAATATAGTTTTTAAATACATTTTATTATTGTTGCAATGCGGAGTGCACATTCATAGAATTATCTATGTCTAGCATGGGTTATGATTAATAGAAACTGGAAAATAAAGGACGGCCTCTAAATTGCCCTCATGAGATGCGGAAAGCAATACTGGAATC
>NC_091578.1:24900062-24907562 GCF_042767895.1 Penaeus vannamei | reverse complement strand
ACAGATGAGATAATTATTAATGTTTTATTGCCTTTTTCTGAAAAAGTGCAAAACCTTATTTTAATGTAACTAAAGAAATCTCTAATAAGAAAAAAAGTTATTAATGGACAGAATAATTATATAATTCCATGTATATTTATATATATTTTAATTCTTTGATATATTTCCTCATTAAAAAAGGACTAAAATTTCAACTGAAACTAAACCTTAAAAAAAAAAAAAAAAAAAAAAAAAAAATATATATATATATATATATATATATATATATATATATATATATATATATAAATTTATAGTCCCCCGTATAAACGTTCTCTCTTCTTAGTTACATATCTGAACATCTGAACAATAGATGGCACTGTATTTAGTTTTGGACCTCACATTTTTTTCATCGGTGTGACACGCTTTCCTATCTTTGGTTTCAGTGGTCTTTTTTGGTTCAAATGATAAGCTATAATAATCGTTATAGTAATGTAAAAAAAAAAGTATTTATCATATAAAACGATTTAAAAAGTCAGTGTAAACTATAAATAATATTTCAAAATTGGCAAAATTCTCTCTTGTATTTGATAAATAACAAATTTGTAACTAGCTGCTCGCCTGTTTGTTTACATTTGTGTCCACGTTCCCCCGTCAGCTGACTGGATGAAAATTGTGAGAATACGCCCTTATTTACCATTACACATTCGTTGTTTCGCACTAAATCGTCGCCACATAGCCTGAATAACGTTCACCATCGCCAGAGCCTGTGCAGGGGTTGAAGCCATCTTCCTGTGTTTGGAATTTTGGTCGGATTGTTTCCTTGGTTCTCATCGCTAGTGTGACTGCGCGAGCCAAAATGATGTAAGTAAAGTAATGCGGAAAAAGTGCTAGTGTGGCGGCCTTTAGACTACCGATGCCTACGCTAAGCACAAGCTCATAATAGCGAATGTGAAAAGTAAGGAAATATGTGATTTTTAAACCCCCCTGACTCGAACTTCTATTGGAGATGTGATGGCCTAGTGGTTTTAGCATCGGACTTCGGGCGTGCTAGCCGCCCGGGTTCGAGTGTTCGAGCCCCGGCCGGTGACAGTGTTTCCTTGGGCAAGGAACTTTACTTCAATTGCCTAGTCGACTTGGGTGTGTATGAATGTGTGTGTGAGTGATTGTGTGTGTGTGTGACGTATAATAATAATGTACAATCTAATATATAATTTCGTAATATAATGAATAATATGAATAATATAATATAACGTATAATATGTATAATCTAATATATAATTTCATTTCAGGATAGGATTGGTGATGAGGAGTGGTGGTGAGTGCTAGAGAGAGAGGAGAGTGGCGTGCTAGGGCTTCCCGGGGGCTCAGGATTGGTGATGAGGAGTGGTGGTGAGTGCTAGAGAGAGAGGAGAGTGGCGTGCTAGGGCTTCCCGGGGGCTCAGGATTGGTGATGAGGAGTGGTGGTGAGTGCTAGAGAGAGAGGAGAGTGGCGTGCTAGGGCTTCCCGGGGGCTCAGGATTGGTGATGAGGAGTGGTGGTGAGTGCTAGAGAGAGAGGAGAGTGGCGTGCTAAGGGCTATCCCCGGGGGGGCTCAGGATTGGGGATGAGGAGTGGTGGTGAGTGCTAGAGAGAGAGATGGTGAGTGGCGTGCTAAGGGCTATCCCCGGGGGGGGCTCAGGATTGGTGATGAGGAGTGGTGGTGAGTGAGTGCTAGAGAGAGAGATGGTGAGTGGCGTGCTAAGGGCTATCCCCGGGGGGGCTCAGGATTGGTGATGAGGAGTGGTGGTGAGTGAGTGCCAGAGAGAGAGATGGTGAGTGGCGTGCTAAGGGCTATCCCCGGGGGCTCAGGATCTGTGGTGAATGGTGGTGGTGAGAGTGGCGTGCTAGGGCCTCCCGGGGGCTCAGGATCTGTGGTGAATGGTGGTGGTGAGAGTGGCGTGCTAGGGCCTCCCGAGGGCTCAGGATCTGTGGTGAATGGTGGTGGTGAGAGTGGCGTGCTAGGGCCTCCCGAGGGCTCAGGATCTGTGGTGAATGGTGGTGGTGAGAGTGGCGTGCTAGGGCCTCCCGAGGGCTCAGGATCGGTGGTGAATGGTGGTGGTGAGAGTGGCGTGCTAGGGCCTCCCGGGGGCTCAGGATCGGTGGTGAATGGTGGTGGTGAGAGTGGCGTGCTAGGGCCTCCCGAGGGCTCAGGATCTGTGGTGAATGGTGGTGGTGAGAGTGGCGTGCTAGGGCCTCCCGAGGGCTCAGGATCGGTAGTGAATGGTGGTGGTGAGAGTGGCGTGCTAGGGCCTCCCGGGGGCTCAGGATCGGTAGTGAATGGTGGTGGTGAGAGTGGCGTGCTAGGGCCTCCCGGGGGCTCAGGATCGGTGGTGAATGGTGGTGGCGAGAGTGGCGTGCTAGGGCCTCCCGGGGGCTCAGGATCTGTGGTGAATGGTGGTGGTGAGAGTGGCGTGCTAGGGCCTCCCGAGGGCTCAGGATCGGTAGTGAATGGTGGTGGTGAGAGTGGCGTGCTAGGGCCTCCCGGGGGCTCAGGATCGGTAGTGAATGGTGGTGGTGAGAGTGGCGTGCTAGGGCCTCCCGGGGGCTCAGGATCGGTGGTGAATGGTGGTGGTGAGAGTGGCGTGCTAGGGCCTCCCGGGGGCTCAGGATTGGTGGTGGTGAGGAGTGGTGGTGAGAGTGACGTGCTAGGGCCTCCCGGGGGCTCAGGATCGGTGGTGAATGGTGGTGGTGAGAGTGGCGTGCTAGGGCCTCCCGGGGGCTCAGGATCGGTGGTGAATGGTGGTGGTGAGAGTGGCGTGCTAGTGCCTCCTGGGGGCTCAGGATTGGTGGTGAATGGTGGTGGTGAGAGTGGCGTGCTTGGGCCTCCCGGGGGCTCAGGATTGGTGGTGAATGGTGGTGGTGAGAGTTGCGTGCTAGGGCCTCCCGGGGGCTCAGGATCTGTGGTGAATGGTGGTGGTGAGAGTTGCGTGCTAGGGCCTCCCGGGGGCTCAGGATCGGTGGTGAATGGTGGTGGTGAGAGTGGCGTGCTAGGGCCTCCCTGGGGCTCAGGATCTGTGGTGAATGGTGGTGGTGAGAGTGGCGTGCTAGGGCCTCCCGGGGGCTCAGGATTGGTGGTGAATGGTGGTGGTGAGAGTGGCGTGCTAGGGCCTCCCGGGGGCTCAGGATTGGTGGTGAGGAGTGGTGGTGAGAGTGGCGTGCTAGGGCCTCCCGGGGGCTCAGGATCTGTGGTGAATGGTGGTGGTGAGAGTGGCGTGCTAGGGCCTCCCGGGGGCTCAGGATCGGTGGTGAATGGTGGTGGTGAGAGTGGCGTGCTAGGGCCTCCCGTGGGCTCAGGATCGGTGGTGAATGGTGGTGGTGAGAGAGGCGTGCTAGGGCCTCCCGGGGGCTCAGGATCGGTGGTGAATGGTGGTGGTGAGAGTGGCGTGCTAGGGCCTCCCGGGGGCTCAGGATCTGTGGTGAATGGTGGTGGTGAGAGTGGCGTGCTAGGGCCTCCCGGGGGCTCAGGATCGGTGGTGAATGGTGGTGGTGAGAGTGGCGTGCTAGGGCCTCCCGGGGGCTCAGGATTGGTGGTGAAAGGTGGTGGTGAGAGTGGCGTGCTAGGGCCTCCCGGGGGCTCAGGATCTGTGGTGAATGGTGGTGGTGAGAGTGGCGTGCTAGGGCCTCCCGGGGGCTCAGGATCTGTGGTGAATGGTGGTGGTGAGAGTTGCGTGCTAGGGCCTCCCGGGGGCTCAGGATCGGTGGTGAATGGTGGTGGTGAGAGTGGCGTGCTAGGGCCTCCCTGGGGCTCAGGATCTGTGGTGAATGGTGGTGGTGAGAGTGGCGTGCTAGGGCCTCCCGGGGGCTCAGGATTGGTGGTGAATGGTGGTGGTGAGAGTGGCGTGCTAGGGCCTCCCGGGGGCTCAGGATTGGTGGTGAGGAGTGGTGGTGAGAGTGGCGTGCTAGGGCCTCCCGGGGGCTCAGGATCTGTGGTGAATGGTGGTGGTGAGAGTGGCGTGCTAGGGCCTCCCGGGGGCTCAGGATCGGTGGTGAATGGTGGTGGTGAGAGTGGCGTGCTAGGGCCTCCCGGGGGCTCAGGATCGGTGGTGAATGGTGGTGGTGAGAGAGGCGTGCTAGGGCCTCCCGGGGGCTCAGGATCGGTGGTGAATGGTGGTGGTGAGAGTGGCGTGCTAGGGCCTCCCGGGGGCTCAGGATCTGTGGTGAATGGTGGTGGTGAGAGTGGCGTGCTAGGGCCTCCCGGGGGCTCAGGATCGGTGGTGAATGGTGGTGGTGAGAGTGGCGTGCTAGGGCCTCCCGGGGGCTCAGGATTGGTGGTGAAAGGTGGTGGTGAGAGTGGCGTGCTAGGGCCTCCCGGGGGCTCAGGATCTGTGGTGAATGGTGGTGGTGAGAGTGGCGTGCTAGGGCCTCCCGGGGGCTCAGGATCTGTGGTGAATGGTGGTGGTGAGAGTGGCGTGCTAGGGCCTCCCGTGGGCTCAGGATCGGTGGTGAATGGTGGTGGTGAGAGTGGCGTGCTAGGGCCTCCCGGGGGCTCAGGATCTGTGGTGAATGGTGGTGGTGAGAGTGGCGTGCTAGGGCCTCCCGGGGGCTCAGGATCGGTGGTGAATAGTGGTGGTGAGAGTGGCGTGCTAGGGCCTCCCGGGGGCTCAGGATCTGTGGTGAATGGTGGTGGTAAGAGTGGCGTGCTAGGGCCTCCCGGGGGCTCAGGATCGGTGGTGAATGGTGGTGGTGAGAGTGGCGTGCTAGGGCCTCCCGGGGGCTCAGGATCTGTGGTGAATGGTGGTGGTGAGAGTGGCGTGCTAGGGCCTCCCGGGGGCTCAGGATCGGTGGTGAATGGTGGTGGTGAGAGTGGCGTGCTAGGGCCTCCCGGGGGCTCAGGATCTGTGGTGAATGGTGGTGGTGAGAGTGGCGTGCTAGGGCCTCCCGGGGGCTCAGGATCTGTGGTGAATGGTGGTGGTGAGAGTGGCGTGCTAGGGCCTCCCGGGGGCTCAGGATCGGTGGTGAATGGTGGTGGTGAGAGTGGCGTGCTAGGGCCTCCCGGGAGCTCAGGATTGGTGGTGAATGGTGGTGGTGAGAGTGGCGTGCTAGGGCCTCCCGGGTGCTCAGGATCGGTGGTGAATGGTGGTGGTGAGAGTGGCGTGCTAGGGCCTCCCGGGGGCTCAGGATCTGTGGTGAATGGTGGTGGTGAGAGTGGCGTGCTAGGGCCTCCCGGGGGCTCAGGATCGGTGGTGAATAGTGGTGGTGAGAGTGGCGTGCTAGGGCCTCCCGGGGGCTCAGGATCTGTGGTGAATGGTGGTGGTAAGAGTGGCGTGCTAGGGCCTCCCGGGGGCTCAGGATCGGTGGTGAATGGTGGTGGTGAGAGTGGCGTGCTAGGGCCTCCCGGGGGCTCAGGATCTGTGGTGAATGGTGGTGGTGAGAGTGGCGTGCTAGGGCCTCCCGGGGGCTGAGGATCGGTGGTGAATGGTGGTGGTGAGAGTGGCGTGCTAGGGCCTCCCGGGGGCTCAGGATCTGTGGTGAATGGTGGTGGTGAGAGTGGCGTGCTAGGGCCTCCCGGGGGCTCAGGATCTGTGGTGAATGGTGGTGGTGAGAGTGGCGTGCTAGGGCCTCCCGGGGGCTCAGGATCGGTGGTGAATGGTGGTGGTGAGAGTGGCGTGCTAGGGCCTCCCGGGGGCTCAGGATTGGTGGTGAATGGTGGTGGTGAGAGTGGCGTGCTAGGGCCTCCCGGGTGCTCAGGATCGGTGGTGAATGGTGGTGGTGAGAGTGGCGTGCTAGGGCCTCCCGGGGGCTCAGGATCTGTGGTGAATGGTGGTGGTGAGAGTGGCGTGCTAGGGCCTCCCGTGGGCTCAGGATCGGTGGTGAATTGTGGTGGTGAGAGTGGCGTGCTAGGGCCTCCCGGGGGCTCAGGATCTGTGGTGAATGGTGGTGGTGAGAGTGGCGTGCTAGGGCCTCCTGGGGGCTCAGGATCTGTGGTGAATGGTGGTGGTGAGAGTGGCGTGCTAGGGCCTCCCGGGGGCTCAGGATCGGTGGTGAATGGTGGTGGTGAGAGTGGCGTGCTAGGGCCTCCCGGGGGCTCAGGATGTGTGGTGAATGGTGGTGGTGAGAGTGGCGTGCTAGGGCCTCCCGGGGGCTCAGGATCGGTGGTGAATGGTGGTGGTGAGAGTGGCGTGCTAGGGCCTCCCGGGGGCTCAGGATCTGTGGTGAATGGTGGTGGTGAGAGTGGCGTGCTAGGGCCTCCCGTGGGCTCAGGATCGGTGGTGAATGGTGGTGGTGAGAGTGGCGTGCTAGGGCCTCCCGGGGGCTCAGGATCGGTGGTGAATGGTGGTGGTGAGAGTGGCGTGCTAGGGCCTCCCGGGGGCTCAGGATCTGTGGTGAATGGTGGTGGTGAGAGTGGCGTGCTAGGGCCTCCCGTGGGCTCAGGATCGGTGGTGAATGGTGGTGGTGAGAGTGGCGTGCTAGGGCCTCCCGGGGGCTCAGGATCGGTGGTGAATGGTGGTGGTGAGAGTGGCGTGCTAGGGCCTCCCGGGGGCTCAGGATCGGTGGTGAATGGTGGTGGTGAGAGTGGCGTGCTAGGGCCTCCCGGGGGCTCAGGATCGGTGGTGGTGAGGAGTGGTGGTGAGAGTGGCGTGCTAGGGCCTCCCGGGGGCTCAGGATCTGTGGTGAATTGTGGTGGTAAGAGTGGCGTGCTAAGGCCTCCCGGGGGCTCAGGATCTGGGGTGAATGGTGGTGGTGAGAGTGGCGTGCTAGGGCCTCCCGTGGGCTCAGGATCTGTGGTGAATTGTGGTGGTAAGAGTGGCGTGCTAAGGCCTCCCGGGGGCTCAGGATCGGTGGTGAATGGTGGTGGTGAGAGTGGCGTGCTAGGGCCTCCCGGGGGCTCAGGATCTGTGGTGAATGGTGGTGGTGAGAGTGGCGTGCTAGGGCCTCCCGGGGGCTCAGGATCTGTGGTGAATGGTGGTGGTGAGAGTGGCGTGCTAAGGCCTCCCGGGGGCTCAGGATCGGTGGTGAATGGTGGTGGTGAGAGTGGCGTGCTAGGGCCTCCCGGGGGCTCAGGATCGGTGGTGAATGGTGGTGGTGAGAGTGGCGTGCTAAGGCCTCCCGGGGGCTCAGGATTGGTGGTGAATGGTGGTGGTGAGAGTGGCGTGCTAGGGCCTCCCGGGGGCTCAGGATCTGTGGTGAATGGTGGTGGTGAGAGTGGCGTGCTAGGGCCTCCCGGGGGCTCAGGATCTGTGGTTAATGGTGGTGGTGAGAGTGGCGTGCTAGGGCCTCCCGGGGGCTCAGGATCTGTGGTGAATGGTGGTGGTGAGAGTGGCGTGCTAGGGCCCCCCGGGGGCTCAGGATCGGTGGTGAATGGTGGTGGTGAGAGTGGCGTGCTAAGGCCTCCCGGGGGCTCAGGATTGGTGGTGAATGGTGGTGGTGAGAGTGGCGTGCTAGGGCCTCCCGGGGGCTGAGGATCTGTGGTGAATGGTGGTGGTGAGAGTGGCGTGCTAGGGCCTCCCGGGGGCTCAGGATCTGTGGTGAATGGTGGTG
>NC_091578.1:24888029-24893029 GCF_042767895.1 Penaeus vannamei | reverse complement strand
TGTTGTGTTGCGTTTTTTTTTTCTTTTCTTTTCTTTTCTTTTTTTTATTCCGTCAATTTTACTTAATCAACTTAATCAAAGAAGTACAGATTACGAATTAAAGCATTCATGAACATGGAAACAAAAAATCTTTTACGACACAGAAATAAGTTAAACATGGAATAAATACAACACTCTGCACCTGCACATACATATCTAAATTACTTATCGAAGTCTCGAGAACGCATCGAGACGAGTACTTCCTGTGTTTATGTTTACATCGGTCGCCCGGAGGATATCGACGGCGCGGCGCGTTACGCTCCACCCGCTCACAAATACTGTGCGCCCCCCGCAGAATCATGTGTATATGTGAATGTGTATGTGTGTGTAAGTGTGTGTGTGTGTGTCAATATATATATATATATATATATATATATATATATATATATATATATATATATATATGTATCTATATGTGTGCGTGTGTGTGTGTGTGTATGTGTGTGTGTGTGTGTGTGTGTATGTGTGTGTGTGTGTGTGTGTGTGTGTGTGTGTGTGTGTGTGTGTGTGTGTGTGTGTGTGTGTGTGTGTGTGTGTGTGTGTGTGTGTGTGTGTGTGTGTGTGTGTGTGTGTGTGTGTGTGTGTGTGTGCGCGCGTGCGTGCGTTTGTGTGCATAAATATGTATGTTAATAGATAAATAGACAGATATTCATAGATAGTGAGGGGGGAGGAGGGAAGGGAGGAAGAAAAAGATCATACACGCTTCTTTCGTGACGTTTAATGATGATGATGGATAAAGATATGTTAGAGGGGAGGGGAAGGAGGGAGAGGGAGATAGGGGAAGGAGAGTAGGGAAGAAATAGGGGAAAGGGAGAAGGGGAGATAGGGAGAGGGGTAGGAGAAAAGGGGTAAGTAGAGAGAAGCGGAGAGAGGGGGCGATAAGGGGAGGAAGGGTAACGGAGAGAGAGAGAGAGAGAGAGAGAGAGAGAGAGAGAGAGAGACAGAGCGAGAGAGAGAAAGACCGAGAGAGAAAGAAAGAGAAAGAGAGAGCAAAGAAAGAGAAAGAGAAAGAAGACAAAGACAGAGAGAGAGAGAGGTAAAGGGTAGAAGGAGAAAGTGTTAAGCATTTGGCGTATGTTATTCCCAAGGGCTGCGTAGCCATGGTGATTTCGCAGAAGTTCCGTCAGGTTCGAAGCCATAAATATGATAATTATTGTGTTCATTATGACACCGCTGGACCGGACAGCTCGAAAGAAAAGGGACAAATGTAATATAGAAATACATTAGTTACATAAGATCATTGTTATTAGTGTTGTTGCTATTATTATGATTATGATTATTATTATTGTTATTGTCATTATTATTATTATTAGTAGTAGTAGTAGTAGTAGTAGTAGTATTAGTAGTATTATTGTTGTTGTTATTATTATTGTTATTATCATTAGTTTTTAAAATTATGATTATCATTATTATTGATGTTATTATTATTATTATCATTATTATTATTATCATTATCATTATTATTATTATTATAATTATAATTATTATTATCATTATTATTATTATTGTTATCATCATTATCATTATTCTTATTATTATCATCATTATTATCATTATTATTATTATCATTATTATCATGATGATAATGATTATTATTTTCATTATTGTTGTTGTTGTCGTGTTGTTGTTTTTGTTGATCTTGTCACTACTAGTATTATCATTGTTATCATTATTACTATTCTTATTATTATCTTATATCCTTGTTATTATTATTATTATTATTATGATTATGATTATTATCATTATCATTATTATTATCATTATTATTGTTGTTATTATTATTATTGTTATTGCTTTTATTATCATCATCATCATTATAATAATTGATATTCACGTTATTATTCTCATTGTTATTACTATTATGATTATCATCCTTATTTCATCATTATTACCATTATTATTCTATCATTATCATTATTATTATAATCATCATCACTATTATTACTGTTATCCTTATCATCATTATTTTGATCATAATCATTATCCTCGTAATCATCATTATTATCATCATTATTATTAGTCATCATTATTATTTTTATCATTATCATTATTATCATCATTATTATTACTGTCATCATTATTATTTTTATCATCATCATTTTAATATCATACGCACTAATACGCATAAAGTGCTAAAAAAAAACGAAAAAGTTCACTAACCTTTAAAAAGAACAAGCACACGTCTTTGAACCAACTGGTAGTGTGGAGGAGATCCCATTATGTGCCTTGCTCCCATTAAATGATAAAGGCATTGCTGCGTGGACTGATAGGGGGAGAGTGGAAGGAGGGGGGAGGGGGAAGAGAGGTTGGGGGAGGGTGGGGGAGGGGTGGGAAGGGTATGGAGGGGAGGGAGCTGGGAAGAGAGGGTGGGGGAGGAGAGGGAGGGTGGAAGGGTATGGAGGGGAAGGGTGAGGGTGGAAGGAGGGGGGAGGGAAGAGAGGATGGGGGAGGGTGGAAAGAGTGGGGGAAGGGTGAGGGTGGAAGGAGGGTGGAGGAGGGAGGAAGGGTATGGAGGGGAAGGGTGAGGGTGGAAGGAGGGGGAGTGAGGAGGGTGAGGGTGGAAGGAGGGAGGAGGGTGAGGGGGAGGGGGTGGAAGGAGGGGAGAGGGGGAGGAGGGAGGAAAAAGTATGGAGGGGAAAGGTGAGGGTGGAAGGAGGGGGGAGGGGGAAGGGAAGAGGGTGGAAGGAGGGAGGAGGGGAGAGGGGAGGGAGGAAGGGTATGGAGGGGAAGGGGGAGGGTGGAAGGAGGGGGAGGGGAGAGTGAAGGGTGGAAGGTTGTTAAGGTAAAGAGTAAAAGGGGCGGTGGAAGGGTGGGGGAGGGTGGTAGGGCAAGGAGTGGAAGGGAAGGGGGAGGGTGAATTATAGAAGGTTGTTAGGGTAAAGAGTACAAGGGAGGGGGAGTGAAAGGGTGAGAAGAGAGGGTGGAAGAGGGTGGGGAGGGTGAAAGGGAGTAGGAGAGACAGGTAGGGTGAGGCCAGGAAGGGATGGGGAAGGGTGGGAGGTCGATAAAGAATAAGGGGGTGGGGATGGGAGGGGGGGAGGGCGAGGAGAGGGGGGAGGGGAAGAGGGAGTAGTAGTAGTAAAAGGGAGGGGGAGGGGGAGAAGGGAGGGGGGGAGGATCGAGCGGGAAGTTCACACCACCTCCTTGCATGACGGCGAGTGCAAGTCCCGCTCCGGCGTCCGTCTGACCGTCATGAGCGCATGGCAGTGAGGCAGGCGCGGCGCTGCAGGGAACCGGAGGACTTTGGCGGGAGTCCTTTGGCCTTGGTTGAGGGAAGGACTTTTTATCGAAGGACTTTGGACGCCGGGGGGAGTGGTGGGCTACCCCGCGGGACGCCGAGGGAAGAGGAGGTGCAGTTGGGCGTCTGCGGGAGGAAAGGTAGGAGTTGCGTGCGTTTGAGTGTGAGTGTGTGTGTGTGTGTGTGTGTGTGTGTGTGTGTGTGTGTGTGTGTGTGTGTGTGTGTGTGTGTGTGTGTGTGTGTGTGTGTGTGTGAATGTGTGTGAAAGTGTATTTGTTAGAGTGTGTGTATGTGTTTGTGTGAATGGGTATACTCGTAAATGTATATCTATATGTATAAGAACATAAATGTATCATTGGGTTTGTGTGTGTATGGCTACATGTATGTGTAAATGCATGTGTACCTGCAGGATTGTAGCCTGTAGGTACCTGTATGTGTGGGTGTGCGGACATGTGTGCCTTTGTACAGTCATGTGTGATTGTAAATGTGTTGTTTACGAGTGCAATCATATGTGGCTATATTCATATGTATGTGTTTGTGTGCGAATGAGTTCAGTATGTCCGTTTGCATAGTAAAATGTGCTCCCTGACATTTTTGTAACCATAAACTATTCAAGTGTATATAAGTGTAAACAAAACGTACATTGCACCTGTCATCAAGCTTACAAAACATATCGACATATTCACCCAAGAAACAAACCATAACAAAACACATATGATGTTTACACCGACTACACAAGTTAGACAAGCATGTACACATAGTCAGCTAATGCCGCATATGTTGATGAGGCTAAAATTAAGCCCCAACTATTTTAATGAGAGTAATTAACCGTGGAAAAGAAACACGAGATTTTGTAACACAAGAAACCTACCGATACGCCATCTATTGGCGAAAAAAAGACCTAGTTTCTGCTTTATTCTTGTACTTGTCTATTACCGTCAATTGAAGAGTATTGACGTAATTATTTATGCATAATCCGGTCATGTGTTGTTTCGTAGCCTTAAAAATTGAACGGTTTAAACAAAGAGAAAGTATTAAGTATTTCATATTGTAATAACTATAACGATGATAAAGGTAACGATAAAACAATGGTGATAATGTTGATTGTAATGTTAATTATAATTATGTCAATGGTGATAATGATATTAACAATGATAATAATATTGATATTGATAATGATATTAATGATGGGAATGGTATTGATAATGATAATAAAAATAATGATAATAAGATAATGATATTCATGATAATTATAATGATATTCATAATGATAATGGCGATGTTGATAATACTAATTATAACGATGATAATAATGCTACTACTACTAATAACAATAATGATGATAATAGCAATAACTAAGATGATGATAATTATCTGATATTGATGATAATAATACTGATGAAATTATAAAAAATAATGATAATAATAATAACGATTGTAATAGTAGCAATAGTAATAGCACTACTAATACCAATTACGATAGTGATAATGATGATAATAATGATAATGATAATGAAAGTAATGTCAGTTATAGTAATGACAATGACAGTATTCATAATAGTAATAATGATGATAACAAAAACAAATGGTAGGGATGATAATTATAATGATCAAAATAATAATCATCAAAATAATAATCATCATAATAATAATAACCAGAGTAATAATATGATAATAATGCTAATAGAAATAATATCATAATGATAAGAATGATAATGATGAT
>NC_091578.1:24880529-24883029 GCF_042767895.1 Penaeus vannamei | reverse complement strand
TCCTCCCCTCCTCCCCCTCCCTCCTCCCTCCTCCCACACTCCCTCCCTCACTCCTCTTACTCTGCCTCCTCCCTCCCTCCTCTTACTCTGCCCCTCCCCCCCTCCCCCACTCACTCCTCCTCCTCCTCCCCTCCTCCTCTTACTCTGCCTCCCTCCCTCTCCTCCCTCCTCCTCCCTCTACTATGCCTTTCCCCCTCCCTCCTCCTCCTCCTCTTACTCTTCCGGCTTCTCCTCCTCCTCCTCTTACTCTACCTCCTCCCCCTCCTCCCTCCCTCCTCCCCACACTCCCCCTCCTCCCTCTTACTCTGCCTCCTCCTCCTCCTCTTACTCTGCCCCTCCCCCTCCCCCACTTCCTCCTCCCTTCCTCCTCCTCCTCTTACTCCTGCCTCCTCCTCCCTCCCCTCCCTCCTCCTCCTTCTTACTCTGCCTCCCTCCTCCTCCTACTTACTCTACCTCCTCCCCTCCTCCTCCTCTCCTCCCACACTCCCCTCCTCCTCTTACTCTGCCTCCTCCTCCTCCTCTTACCTCTGCCCCTCCCCCCTCCCCCCACTCCTCTCCCTCCCTCCTCCCTCCTCCTCTTACTCTGCCTCCTCCCCCTCCTCCTCCTCCTCCTCCCTTCTTACTATGCTCCTTCCCCCTCCCCTCCCTCCTCCTCACTCCTCCCCCACCCCCCCACTCCTCCTCCTCCTCCCTCTTACTCTGCCTCCCTCCTCCTCCCACACTCCTCACTCCTCCCACACTCCATCTCCTCCTCCTCTTACTCTGCCTCCCTCCTCCTCCCCTCCCCTCCTCGTCCCTCTCGTCCTCCCTCCCTCCCCCTTCTCCCCTCCTCCTCCCTTATCTTCCCTCCTTCCTTCCCTCTTCTTCTTTTCCCTCCTCCTCCTCCTCCTTCTTCCCCCTTCTCTCCCTCTTCCCCCTCTTCTTCTTTCCACTCCTCCTCCCTCCCTCCTCCCTCCTCCCTCCCCCTTTCCTCCCCTCCCTCCCCCCCTCTTTTTCTTCCCCCTCCTCCTCCTCCCACACTCCCTCCCCTCCTCTTACTCTCTACCTCCTCCCCTCCCTCCTCCCACACTCCCTCCTCCTCTTTACTCTCACCTCCTCCCCCTCCTCCCCTCCTCCTCCCACACTCCCCTCCCTCCTCTTCCCTATTCTGCCTCCCTCCCCTCCCTCCTCTTACTCTGCCCCTCCTCCTCCTCCCCTCCTCCCCCTCTTTTCTTCCCCCTCTTCCTCCTCCCACACTCCTCCTCCTCTTACTCTACCTCCTCCCCCCTCCTCCTCCCACACTCCTCCTCCTCTTACTCTACCTCCCTCCCTCCCTCCTCCTCCTCCCACACTCCCCCTCCTCCTCTTACTCTGCCTCCTCCTCCTCCTCTTACTCTGCCCCTCCTCCTCCTCCCTCCTCCCCCTCTTTTTCTTTCCCCCCTCTTCCTCCTCCCACACTCCTCCTCCTCTTACTCTACCTCCTCCCTCCTCCTCCCACACTCCTCCTCCTCTTACTCTACCTCCTCCCCCTCCTCCTCCTCCTCCCACACTCCCCTCCTCCTCTTATTCTGCCTCCCTCCCTCCTCCTCTTACTCTGCCCCTCCTCCTCCCTCCCTCCTCCCCCTCTTTTTCTTCCCCCTCTTCCTCCTCCCACACTCCTCCTCCTCTTACTCTACCTCCTCCTCCCTCCTCCCACACTCCTCCTCCTCTTACTCTGCCTCCTCCCCCTCCTCCTCCCTCCCCCTCCCCCACCCCACTCCTCCTCCTCCCTCCTCCCCACTCCTCCTCCTCCCCTCCTCCTCCTTACTCTGCCCCCCTCCCCTCCCCCACTCCTCCTCCTCTTACTCTACCTCCTCCCCCTCCTCCTCCCACACTCCTCCTCCTCTTACTCTACCTCCTCCCCTCCTCCACCTCCTCCCACACTCCCCTCCTCCTCTTACTCTGCCTCCTCCTCCTCCTCTTACTCTGCCCCCTCCCCTCCCCCACTCCTCCTCCTCTTACTCTGCCTCCTCCTCCCTCCTCCTCCTCCTCTTACTATGCCCTTCCCCTCCTCCTCCTCCCCTCCCCCACCCCCCACTCCTCCTCCTCCTCCTCCTCTTACTCTGCCTTCTCCTCCTCCCACACTCCTCCTCTTCCCACACTCCTCCTCCTCCTCTTACTCTGCCTCCTCCTCCTCCTCGTCGTCGTCCTCGTCCTCGTCCTCGTCCTCGAAGTCCTCCTCGTCCTCCTCCTCCTCCCTCCCTCCCTCCCTCCCTCCCTCCTCCTCCTCCTCCTCTACTCTGCCTCCTTCTCCTCCTCCTCCTCCCTTCTCCTCCTTCCTTCCTTCCTCCTCCTCCTCCTCCTCCTCCTCTTACTCTGCCTCCTCCTCCTCCTCCTCCTCCTTCATCGCCGTTATCCACTATTACTATCATTGTATCTACAGCAACCATCTTAAATTTTAGTATCGTTCTATTTGCTCTCATTGACTTTTTAAATTTTTTTATTCATTCGTTCATGTGTCAGCATTTTTATGAATCAACAG
>NC_091578.1:24840436-24845029 GCF_042767895.1 Penaeus vannamei | reverse complement strand
TTGTTGTTTTAAGGACGGAGTTGTCCGAAGGGCGTGTTCTTGTCTGTCTTTGGTCATGTCTTTTTCGTTTTCTCTCTCTTTCCAATTCTTTATCTCTCTCTTTTTTCTTTCGGGTTATCTGTCTATAAAACCGTCTCTCTCTATGTCTGTGTGTATATATATATATATATATATATATATATATATATATATATATATATATATATATATATATATATATATGAGACCCTTACCCTCTCCTCCATTACACTTGTTTTAACTCCAGTATAATAACAATAAAAAAGCAAGGAATCCTTTAAGTCCAACTACAGACGAACAATTCCCCTTTTTCCTTTTTCACAGAATTCCTTCTACTCTTTTATCGCATAACACTATAATGCTTCACCGCGTATGGTTTGGACGCCGTGTGATTCGCTTCCTTATGAGTCAAGGTTTTCCCTTTTGTTAAAGTGTCATGTTTTTTTTTCTCTTTATTATGGTTGACGATATGTGATTTTGTTATGAATATATATATATATATATATATATATATATATATATATATATATATATATATATATATATATATATATATATATATAGGTATGTGTGTGTGTGTTTGTTTGTGTGTGTTTGTGTGTGTGTGTGTGTGTATATAAACATATATATATATAAATATATATATATATATAGAGAGAGAGAGAGAGAGAGAGAGAGAGAGAGAGAGAGAGAGAGAGAGAGAGAGAGAGAGAGAGAGAGAGAGAGAGAGTGAGAGAGAGAGAGAGAGAGAGAGAGAGAGAGAGAGAGAGCGAGAGAGCAGAGAGAGACGAGAGAGAGAGAGAGAGAGAGAGAGAGAGAGAGAGAGAGAGAGAGAGAGAGAGAGAGAGAGAGAGAGAGAGAGAGGCTGATAATTTACTTTCCTAATTGGTGATGACATTACATTAAAACTATTTTTTTAGGAGATTAGTATAATGCTATTACACAACAATTGATCACACCCATAAATCATATTATGTTTATATTTACCCTGTGTTCATAAATACGTTTAAAACAATATTTGTCCCAATTAGCCAATTACTTAGAGGTCTTCTTAGGATCCACTTGTCTGCCCCATGTCTTGAGAAATTGGGACAATTTGTTTTCTTCCTTGTCTGTTTTTTCTTCTTTTCTTTCTTTCTTTCTCTCTTCGTGTCATTAGGGAAGCAATAGTCTCAGAAAAATAGTCTACTAAAGATTTTTTTTCTTCTTTTTTTTTACGCACTTGTTTTTTTTTGGGGGTGCGAAATAAATAATGAAAAAATACTTACATATCTTCGGGGAAATAATGAAACCGTAAGAAGAAAATAATAGAAAAAGAAGACTGTGATAACAATTTTTCACGTTTGGTCACGATGGGAAAGAAACATTTTTAAAAACAACGAAAAATGATGAATATTTATGAGTATTTCTTTACTTTGATTCAGCACAACATAGCCCCATGTTTCTTGCTCCTCAGTCGATGTTATTTAACTTCCCCACATATTTTCTGGGTGTGTACACGTGTGTCTATGCCTACGTGTTTGTATGTTAATTGTATACATATATAATCACATTCACATGAATAGACAGACAGACAAACATGCATGGAGAAATGCTTATTTGTTAGCTCTTCTTTACCGATATATCTTCTTGCTTCTTTTCCAGAAAGAGAGATAGAAAAAATAAATATGTATATCCTGTCCTTAGCCTTAGAGAGAGAGAGAGAGAGAGAGAGAGAGAGAGAGAGAGAGAGAGAGAGAGAGAGAGAGAGAGAGAGAGAGAGAGAGAGAGAGAGAGAGAGAGAGAAAGAGAGACAGAGAGAGAGAGAGAGAGAAGAGGATTGCCTCTGTGTATGTATCTTTAGGTGTCCCAATATAAACTATATTCTTGTCTACTTGTTTATTTGTTCACGTATACCTATTATCCCCCGCGTCCGTATGTGTTTAATTGGCTTCATATCGAAGTATCGAACTATACGTCCCTGTAAGTAAGCTTGTTTGCATTTCCTCAAAGGAGAAAGATCTAATATATGCAAAATAACTCCACAGCCGTCCCATCCTCAGGCTTATCTCATACCTACTAATTACTAATACGTTGAAACCTAATTGCTTGCCTTGCACACTCGCGCGAAACAGCAGATCAGATTACACAACAAAAAAGAGTATAGGAGGGGGAGAGGAGGGAGAGGGGGGGGTGAAATATATTCAGAGGTTGAGCGGGGTTGTGGAAATGTACTCAAAGGGGAGGTGCACATAACAAGGTCAGAGAGGGTTGTAGACGTGAAGGAAGAGTTGTAGGTTGTAGGGTTTTGTCGCGTTTTCAATACGAGCTTTTGACTGCATGATTTGGGATGCGTGGAAATGAAAGCATGATCCGTGTTGCATGATAGTCCCTGGTGATGCATGCTGTGTTGATATGACTTTGTGGATTATACGTGAAATTTTTACTTTTAAAATATATCAGACTCTTGGTCAAGCAATTTATCTGTTATTTTTGCACGAATGTAATATTTCTGTTTGAAGCTGTTGTTTTATCGTAAAGTATGATGATGTACTTAATAATCTGTATTGTACTGTAGTAATGTGCTAAAATAGTATTGTGTAATAGTGCATGAATTAGAGTATATAAATAGCATAAATTTGTCAGTTGTTGCTGTCAATGGTAGATAGTGAGTATTGTGTAATAAATGTTATTTCTGTAAGTTTCTGTAAGAACTGTCTATTTCTTTCTTTTTACCAAGACCATTTATGTCACCGATAAAAAAAAATACATCAATTACTCTTTCTATGATGATAATCAATTTTAACGGAGATAATCAGTGTTAAATAAGTGCAGTCTTAAAGGACTATACTGTCTCTCCTATACTGTTGCTTTATCAGTATCCTTGTCTGTATTAATATAAGTGTTACGTTTTTATTAGATTTTCTCTCTGATATCTGCAAACAAAATTTTTTGGGTCTCTTGCCCTTAGTTTTTTTCATTTTCTAAGAGAATCGAAAAGCAGAATTAATTTTGAATAACAGGAAAGCTAAAATGAAGTCCAAATAATGATGGAATTTCAACTGTGTCCGATTTCTATCACATGACTTTATTCTCATGTCCATTTTGCATCAGGCATTTCAATTTCCTCTCTCTTGCTTTTATTTTTGTTTGTCTGTTCTTGTTGAATTTGAACTAATTCTTGATGTTGTTCCTTCATATTTCTCTTTATTCGCTTGATTTGGTCAGACTCCATATATGGATTTAAGCTGAGAGTTAAATCTGAATTCATTTTTGAGTGTAGAAAATATTTTTCGTTTTTATTTTGCTGTTATTGTCGTTATTGTTTTGAATAATTAATAATATTTTGAATTCTCTGACTTAATTACAAATACTAAATATGTGTTTGCAGTCACCTGTAAAAATCAGCAAATTTTTAATCAAAATGGAAGCTTTTAACGAGGTTAATGAATAAATGAATTATTAAGTAAACATACTGATAAAAAGGTAAGTGAAATTTATTGAAAATATAGAACGACTCTTTATATACGAAAAATGTCTAATCATGTTAATCTAATATACATATATGTATATATATATATATATATATATATATATATATATATATATATATATATATATATATATATATATATATATATATATATATTCTTTTAAAGGAAATCATATTTGGGATGTCTACTTTTGATATTACTACATTTGTATATATTATGTTTGAGCAACAGTTCATTAATGTCACGCAGGGCAAAGTCGAATTACTCACGCACGTAAATGTTGATGCATGTGTATATCTAAGTGTATTTATGGCAGCGATCTAACTTTAACTTTTTCCTCATTTTCCCCTCTTTTTCTCAACTTCTGGCTTTCTCTTCTTCTTCTTCTTCTCTTTTCTCTTTTCTCCCCACTTCTTTTGTTCTCCCTCATTTTATCTTCATCTTCTCATCCTTCTTTCTCTTTTCTTCTTTTTTCCTCATGTACTCTTCTTCACCCTCCTCTCCCTACGTCCCTTCATCTTCCCACTTCCTTTGTCTTCCCCTCTTCTCCCCTTCTCCTTCTCTCAACTTTTCCCCCTCCCTTCCACCTTTCCCCTTTTCTCCTCTCCTCCTCACTCCCCCTTTATTCCCAACTCCCCCTTCCCCCTTCTTCCCCTCCCTCCACCCTCTTTCCACCCCTCTCTCTCCCTTACACCCATCTCTCCCCCATCCCCTCTCTCTCCCCTTCCCCTTAGCCCTTCCCCCATTCCTATCTCCCTCCTCTTCCCCCTACCCTCTCCCTCTTCACCCCTTTCCTCCCTCTCTCCCTTCCTCCCTATTCTTTCCCCCATCCCTCTCTCCCTCTCCTCTTCACTCCCTTCCAACCCTCTCTCCCCTTTCCCCCTCTCTCCCCCTTCCCCCTATCCCCCCCCATCCCTCTCTCCTCCCTTATTCCCTCACCCTCTCCTCTCCACCCCCTTCCTCTCCTCTCTCCCTATTCTTTCCCCCACCCCTCTGTCCTCTCCTCTTCACTCCCTTCCATCCCTCTCTCTCCTTCCCTCCTCCCCCTCCCCCTATCCTCCCCCATCCTTCTATCCTTTCCTCTTCCCCCCCACCCCTCTCC
>NC_091578.1:24825436-24830436 GCF_042767895.1 Penaeus vannamei | reverse complement strand
TCTCTGTTGCGTGTGGTTAACGAAGCGAGAATGAGGCCAAGTGTAGAGATAATGATGATAATAATCGTAGTAGTAGTAGTAATGATGAGACATGATGATGTTGATAATGATGATGATCTTCTCTCCTCCTCTTTCTTTCTTTCTCTTATTCTACTCTTCCTTTTTCTATTTTCCTTTCGTTTTTCTCTTCTTCTTCCACACTCTCTCCTCTTATTCCATTCTTTTCTTTCTTTTCTTCGTCTTTCCTCTTACTCTCTTCCTCTCCTCTCCCTCCTTTCCCCTCATCTTCTCCCTCCTCTCTTCTTCTCCCTCCTCTCTTCTTCCTCTCTCTCTTCTTTCGTCTTCCATTATGTCTCTCCTTTCCTCACCCTCCTTTCCTCTCCATCTTCCTCTCTTCCTCCTCCTTCTCTCCTCTTCCTCCCTTTTTTCCTCTTCCTTCTCCCTCCTTCCCCCCTCTTCCCTTCTCCTACCTTTCCTTTCTTTACCTTTCTTTCTTTCCCTCTCTCCTCCTTCCCTTTTATTTTCCCCCTTCTTCTCTTCTCCTCCTCCCTTCTTCTTCCTTCCTCCTTTCCCTGCTCTTCTCCTTGCTCCTACCTTTTCCTCTTTTCCTCCCTTTTCTCCTCCCTCCTCATCTTACTTCCGCCCTTTCCTCCTTTTCTTGTTCTTCTCCTTCCTCCCTTCTCCTTCTCACTCCCTCCCTTTCCCCCTTCCTCCTTCCTTCCTTTCCTCCTTCCTCCCTTCCCCCCTTTCTTCCTCTCTCCCTTTCCCCCCACCCTCTCCTCCTTCTTCCCTTTCCTCCCTTCCTCCTCACTCCCTTTCCCCCTTCCTCCTTCCTCCCTTTCCCCTTTCTTCCCTTTCCTCCTTTCCTCCTTCCTCCCTTTCCCCTTCCTTCCTTTCCTCCTCCCTCATTCCTCCCTTTCCTCCTCCCTGCCTTTCCACTTTCCCCCCTTCCCTCCTCCCCCCCTTCCCTCCTCCCTCCCTCCCTCCCTTTCCCCTCTCCCTCCCTTTCCCCCCTCCCTCCCTTTCCCCCCGTCCCTCCTCCCTCCCTTCCCCTTCCCCCCTTCCTCTCTTCCTCCCCCTTCACTCCTTCCCTCCTATCCTCCTTTCCTCCCACATCTCTCCCCATTCCCTCCCACATCTCACCCCATTCCCACATGCCTTCCGAGACTCCATTGTCACAGAAACACAACAGAAGCCCCACTTGTGTCCTCCCGCGTGGCTTCCCTCGACCAAGCAGGGCGGGGAAGCACGGGCAGAGGGCCGAGGGATTAATCTATATTTAATGGTGTTGTATGTTCCTCATTTCGCGTGTGGTGTGTGGTGTGTAGTGTAGGGCGTTGTGTGTGTGTGTGCTTCGTTCTTGGTGTATGTGTTGTGGTGTTGTGTGTATGTGTGTTGTATGTTATGTGGTGTTGTATGTGTCCTCTGCTTATGTTGTATGTTATGTGGTGTTGTATTATGTTGTATGTTATGCGGTGTTGTATGTGTCCTTTGCTTATGTTGTATGTTATGTGGTGTTGTATGTGTCCTTCTTTGCTTATATTGTATGTTATGTGGTATTGTATGTGTCCTTCTTGGCTTATGTTGTATGTTATGTGGTGTATGTTCGTCCATTCCTTATGTTGTATATTACATGGCGATAAGCATAATTTTGTATGGTAGTAGAGGTTTATATTGTATGATTGTGGTACTGATATATGTCACTGCATAAACTCTGTGTTGTAGAATCTACGCGTTGTAGAATCATAGATATATGTTTCCTACAGCGGGTGTGATTGCAGGAATTTCACATAGGTTTTCCTCTTTCTTTTTTTGTCTTTTTTTCGTCTTATTTTTAGTCAGATGTTATCTTATTAACTCCCAAACTTTCCTTTAAAGTTGTACAATGAATGTCCAAGTCGCCCAATGAGCAGCATTACAAAACAGCCGAGTACTAGCTATTAATATTTACGTTTGTGTACAGTAGAATGTACAATATAAGCCCCTTCTGCTACTTCTTTTACCCCGAAAACTGTACTTAAACACTGAAGAAGGAATATCAATTTGTGACATTGCAATGCAACGTTATTCCTTAATGGTATACGGAGGAAATAATCCGATTAAATTATCATAATGGTCTAGATTTATTTATAGTACGTTCATATCACTAACACATTTCAGTGCAAGAAATTTGTAAGTTTGATTTAATATTTCCTATAGATTATCATTCTCCTTTCATTTGCCTCTACTCTTTATTCGTTCTCCTTTCTCTCCTCTTCGCGATCTCTCTCTTCCTCGCTTTCTTTCCTTTTCTCCTTCTTCTCTTCTCATCCATCTTTATTCCTCTCCTCTCCTTTTCCTCTCTTCTCTTCCCTCCTTCTCCATTTCTCCTCCTTTCATTAATCTAATCCCATTGCTTCCTCTTCCCTTTTCTTTCTCTCATTAGATTACACATTAATTAAAGTCTATCATTCATTAACACCTTTAAAAAAAACACTAAAATTAAGTATCATTAAAATCATAATCATTTTATCGCAAGAAGTATTTTCGTCTCAGCGTTATATTCGGCCAAGAAAATGGGACGGGCGTGGGTGGGAAGCCAAGCGCGGCGGGGCTGGATATAATCCTACGCTTTCACGTGTCCCCCCAATCTACAACGAGGCGGCGCTTGCATACAGAACGTGGCGCTTCTTGCTTCTTGTTGGGGGGCGGGGGGGGGGGGGGGGAGGAGAAGTCGCTCTCTCTCTTTCTCTTTCTCTCTCTTTCTTTTTCTCTTTCTCTTTTTCTTTCTTTTTCGCTTTCTCTTTCTCTCTTTCTTTTTTTTCTCTTTCTCTTTCTCTTTCTCTTTCTCTTTCTCTTTCTCTTTCTCTTTCTCTTTCTCTTTCTCTCTCTCTCTCACTCACCCACACACCCTCGTTGGAGAAAGCAACAAAAAGACCAAAACTTACCGTCTTAATCACTATGCCCGAAGCAACAAGGAGATATGAGACGTAATATAACCAAAGACGTTTTCCGAGATGTTTACGAACTCCTTGGCCGCTGGTCGGTGTCTCCTGCTTAACGTGAATGACTGAAGAGAGGAGAGAATGAAGTGTGAAGAGAGGGGTGGATGGAGGGTGAAGAGAGGAGAGAATGAAGAGTGAAGAGAGGGGTGGATGGAGTGGGATGGAGGGTGAAGAAAGAGGTGGATGGAAAGTGAAGAAAGGAGACAATGAAGTGTGAAAAGAGGAGAGAATGAAGTGTGAAGAGAGGAGAGAATGAAGTGTGAAGAGAGGAGAGAATGAAGTGTGAAGAGAGGGGTGGATAAAGTGTGAAGAGAGGAGAGAATGAAGTGTGAAGAAATAAATATATATACAGTGCTTGTCTATTGAGTATCTATTGCCTGAGTGCTATGCATCTATTAGTAGAGGTAAAGATAGAAATAGTGTAATTAGATATGCAAGTTCCTCGTGATATGTAAGTAATGTATAAGTAAGGGTTAAGGATGAGGAGGAAGCGGAGCAATACTCTGAGGAATAATTAGAGCATTAATTAGGGTCATTAATGAAGTAAATGGGTCGGTAATGGTGCTATATGGCTTCGAGTATCATGGGTGATTTACCCTTTTATAGGCAAATGGGATCAAATGATGAACGCAATATGTTAAACAGACTAATATTCGGTGTATATAAGAAGGCGGAACATGGTGTTTAAGAATATATAAATTTCGTTAGTATTTTTAGTTAGTTTGAGTGGAAAGTTCGGTATGATAACTAATGTTCATGTCCATTCACAAAAGAAACGAGATTTTTTGCTGAAGAAAGTTTCACAGAGATGTCTATGAACTGCGCTTTCTAGTCGCTTGATTTAAGTATATTCTGATTTCGCCGACTAGTTAGTCATTCCTGTAAGTAAGCGCTATTACTAAAGGGGAAAAAATAGACAAAAAAAGAAGTTATTAGGTAAAAAATAAAAAATAAAACTAGGTCTGAATTCGCAATAGTAAGTGAAGAATAACCTTTCAGACTTTCATGACAAATTATTTCCCAGACTAGTTATTTATTCCTGTAAGTAAACGCTATTACTAGAGGGGAAAAAATAGACAAAAAAAGAAGTTATTAGGTAAAAAAAACTAGGTCTGAGTTCACAAAAGTAAGTGAAGATTACCCTTTCAGATTTATCAAAATTATAATTCATGTCAAATGATTTCCCAGACTAATACATTCCTGAAAGTAAGCGATATTACTAGAGGAAAAAAAATAGACAAAATATATTCATTAGGAGAGAACACTAAGTCTGAGCTAGCTATTGTATAAGTGAAGATTTCCCACAGCCTTTCAGACTTATCAAAATTATAAACCATGTCAAAATTAACGAATGAATTAAATGAAATGATAAAAAGATGGCTATCTGTACTTTTTTTTTTATTAAAATAGAGTGAGATTAAGAAAACCAGTATTAAAGATAAGGAACCACTTTGTCTTAAACGCTTAAAGATACAAAAAAAGGAGATACAAAGTTTAGATATTGTGGTAATAGGATATCAGTTTGTGATTTTAAGGAACCGGAAATTCATCCTAAAGAGACAAGGATGAGACGGATGGATCTGTGACATGAGCTTTTGATATGACATTTTATTAGATTTGTGGTAAAAATAAAATGTTTAGGTCCGGGGTTTCTGCAAAGGAGAAGTACAGGGAGAAACCACGGAAAAGTTGATGTTATTATCATCATGATTATTGTTATAAGTGTTATCATTGTAGTTATTATTATCATTATTATCATTAATATCATTACTATCATTGTCATCATTATTATTATTATTATTGTTATTATTATTATTATTATTATTATTATTATTATTATTATTATTATTATTATTATTATTATTATTATTATTATTATTATTATTATTATTATCATTATTATTATTGTTATTATTATTATTATTATTATTATTATTATTATTATTATTATTATTATTATTATTATTATTATTATTATTATTATTATTATCATCATCATCATCATTATCATTATCA
>NC_091578.1:24795436-24800436 GCF_042767895.1 Penaeus vannamei | reverse complement strand
TATCATTATCATTATCATTATCATTATCATTATCATTATCATTATCATTATCATTATCATTATCATTATCATTATCATTATCATTATCATTATCATTATCATTATCATTATCATTATCATTATCATTATCATTATCATTATCATCATCATCATCATCATCATCATCATCATTGTTATGATTATCAGTATTAGTATTATTATCATTATGCATTATTGTTATTACTTTTATCATGCATTATTATTGTTATTATTTTTATCATGCATTACTATTGTTATTATTATCATTAATTATTTTTTATCATTACATTACTCCTCCTTCCCCAACCCCTCCTACTCCCCTCCCCCTCCCCCTCTTCCATACCTCCTCCATCCTCCTCCCTCCCCTCTCTTCCATCCCTCCTCCCCTCCCCCTCCCCCTCTTCCATCCCTCCTCCCTCCTCCCCTCTTCCATCCCTCGTCCCCTTCCCCAACCCCTCCCCTCTCCCCTTTTCCCTCCCCTTTCCTCCTCCTCCCTCCCCCTCCCCCTCCTCCTCTCCTTCCCCTTTCCCTCCCCCTCTTCCATCCCTCCTCCCCATCCACGCCCTTCTCAACATCCCCGCTCCCTCCTGCAGGTGCGACAGCTGTGGGGAACGGACATCGAGCTGGACGGCACCCTCCGCGGCGCAGAGCTGGACTTGGAGCAGCTGTCGAAGGCCAACTTGACGGACGGCCAAGTGGTCAAGCTGGAAGGGAACGAGGTAGGGTAACCGTTTTTTTTTTTTTTTTTTTTTCTTTTTTTTTTGATAGCTAGCTGACGCTCTATCTCTTGTGTTTGTATCTGTCTTAGTTCTCTCTCTCTCTCTCTCTCTCTCTCTCTCTCTCTCTCTCTCTCTCTCTCTCTCTCTCTCTCTCTCTCTCTCTCTCTCTCTCCCTCTCTCTCTCCTCCTCTCTCTCTCTCCCTCTCTCTCCCTCTCTCTCTCTCTCTCTCCCCCTCTGCCCCTCTCCCTCTCTCTCCCTCTCTCCTCTCCCCCCCTCTCTCTCTCTCTCTCTCTCTCTCTCTCTCTCTCTCTCTCTCTCTCTCTCTCTCTCTCTCTCTCTCTCTCTCTTTAGTGTGGGTTAGGTTTGTATACATATATATTTACATACATGTGCGTATACATATATATAATATATATATATATATATATATATATATATATACATATATATACATATATATATCATTATATCATTATTATTATTATTATTATTATTATCATTATCATTAGATAAAAAGAGTCTCACTGTCCTTTCTCAGCTTGAGGGCGAGCGCGCGAGCACTCCGCCGCCTCTCAGTGACGACGAGTTGGCGCCGCTTCCGTCCAACTCTGTCATCTTCGGCAATATGTATGACCACTACCAGAGTAAGTGTTTTTTTTTTTTCTTTTTTTGTAAGTGTTAGTATGTGGAGGGGGATGGTGTCTGCGGGGGGTGGAGGAGGGGTATTAGTGTGTGTGTGTTTGTGTGTGTTTGTTTGTCTGTGTGTGTGTGTGTCTTTGTTTGTTTGTGTGTGTGTGTGTGTGTGTGTGTATGTGTTTTGTATGCTTGCATGTTTATGCCTGTGTGTGTTTGTGTGTGTGTGAACAACAATTCGTATTAACATAGGTTATATAACGTATGATAGCAATAACAACGATGACGATACTAACAACAATGTTGATAACTAGAACAATAACGGTGAACAAAGATCACAGAATGAACGCCACCAGCAACAGCACCAATCACCACAACACCACCACATCACAACACCATCACAGCATCACCACCACAAGATTACCACACCACCACCACCACAATATCACCATAACACCACCACCCATTTCTGAACACCACCACATCACAACACCACCACCCATTCCTCAACACCACATCACAACACTACCACCCATTTCTCAACACCACCACATCACAACACCACCACCCATTTCTCAACACCACATCACAACACTACCACCCATTTCTCAACACCACCATATCACAACAACACCATCCATTTCTCAACACCACCACATCACAACAACACCACATCACACCACCACCACCCATTTCTCAACACCACCACATCACAACAACAACACCCATTTCTCAACACCACCACATCACAACACCACATCACAACACTACCACCCATTTCTCAACACCACCACATCACAACACCACCACCCATTTCTCAACACCACATCACAACACTACCACCCATTTCTCAACACCACCACATCACAACACCATCACCCATTACTCAACACCACCACATTACAACAACAACACCCATTTCTCAACACCACCACATCACAACACCACCACCCATTTCTGAACACCAGCACATCACAACACTACCACCCATTTCTCAACACCACCACATCACAACAGCACCACCCATTTCTCAACACCACCACATCACAACAACAACACCCATTTCTCAACACCACCACATCACAACAACAACACCCATTTCTCAACACCACCACATCACAACAACAACACCCATTTCTCAACACCACATCACAACAATACCACCCATTTCTCAACACCACCACATCCCAACACCACCACCCATTTCTCAACACCACCACATCACAACAACAACACGCATTTCTCAACACCACCACATCACAACAACAACTCAACACCACCACATCACAACAACAACACCCATTTCTCAACACCACCACATCACAACACCACCACCCATTTCTCAACACCACCACATCACAACAACAACACCCATTTCTCAACACCACCACATCACAACAACAACTCAACACCACCACATCACAACAACAACACCCATTTCTCAACACCACCATATCACAACAACACCATCCATTTCTCAACACCACCACATCACAACAACACCACATCACACCACCACCACCCATTTCTAACACCACCACATCACAACAACAACACCCATTTCTCAACACCACCACATCACAACACCACATCACAACACTACCACCCATTTCTCAACACCACCACATCACAACACCACCGCCCATTTCTCAACACCACATCACAACAACACCATCCATTTCTCAACACCACCACATCACAACACCATCACCCATTTCTCAACACCACCACATCACAACAACAACACCCATTTCTCAACACCACCACATCACAACACCACCACTCCATTTCTCAACACCACATCACAACACTACCACCCATTTCTCAACACCACCACATCACAACAGCACCACCCATTTCTCAACACCACCACATCACAACAACAACACCCATTTCTCAACACCACCACATCACAACAACAACACCCATTTCAACACCACCACATCACAACAACAACAACACCCATTTCTCAACACCACATCACAAATACGTCACCCATTTCTCAACACCACCACATCACAACACCACCATCCATTTCCCAACACCACCACATCACAACACCACCACCCATTTCTCAACACCACATCATTAACAACAACACCTATTTCTCAACACCACCACATCACAACAACAACTCAACACCACCACATCACAACACCACCACCCATTTCAACACCACCACATCCACAACACACCACCCATTTCTCAACACCATCACAGCATCGCCACATCACAACACCTCCACAAAGATAACCACCACAGCATCACCACACCACCACCACATCACAACACCACATCACAACACCACATCACCCCAACACCACCACCCATTTTTCACCCCCTCCCCCTCTGCCCTCCCCCCCCGCAGGCCAGCTGGACGACCTCGCCAAGCAGCACCAGCAGGAGATGGAGACCTTCATCCGAGAGCAGGAAATGAACACGAAACGAATCAGTGAAAACCTTCAGGATAAGCTAATGGCGAGGAGGCAGCGGCGGGCGAGGATGAGGATTGAGGAGAAGCAGAGGACAGCGCTCACTCAGTGAAGGAGGAGGAGGAGGAGGAGGAGGAGGAGGAGGAGAGGAGGGGTGGAAGGCAGAGGAGAGAGGAGGGGAGGGAGGGAGGGAGGAGGGGAGGAGGGTGGGAGGGGAGGAGGGTGGGAGGAGGCGGGAGGAGGGGGAGGGTGGAAGGTAAGGAGGACGAGAATAGGAGGAGGGGAGGAGGAGGAAGAGGGTGGAAGGTGTAAGGAGGACGAAAATAGGAGGAGGAGGGTGGAAGGTAAGGAGGAAGGTAAGGAGGACGAGAATAGGAGGAGGGGAGGAGGAGAAGGGTGGAAGGTAAGGAGGACGAAAATAGGAGGAGGAGGGTGGAAGGTAAGGAGGACGAGAATAGGAGCAGGAGGAGGAGGGAAGGAAGGCGAGAGTAGGAGGAAGAGGAGGAGGAGGAAGGTGGAAGTGGTGAGGGCGAGAATAGGAGGAGGAGGAGGAGGAGGAAGAGGGTGGAAGGTAAGGAAGGAGGAGAATAGGTGGGAGGGAGGAGGAGGAGGGAGAAGGGGTGGAAGGTAAGGAGGACGAAAATAGGGAGGAGGAGGGTGGAAGGTAAGGAGGACGAGAATAGGGAGAAAGAGGGAGGAGGAAGGAAGGAAGGCGAGAGTAGGAGGAAGAGGAGGGTGGAAGGTAAGGAGGGCGAGAGAAGAGAGAAAGAGGAGGAGGAGGGAAGGAAGGAGAGTAGGAGAAAGAGTGAGTGAGGAGGAGGGTGGAAGGTAAGGAGGGCGAGAATAGGAGGAGGAGGAGGAGGAGGGAAGGAGGGTTAGAATAGGAGGAGGAGGAGGAGGAGGGAAGGAAGGCGAGAGTAGGAGGAAGAGGAGGAGGAGGGTGGAAGGTAAGGAGGGCGAGAATAGGAGGAGGAGGAGGAGGGTGGAAGGTAAGGAGGGCGAGAATAGGAGAAAGAGGAGGAGGAGGGAAGGAAGGCGAGAGTAGGAGAAAGAGGAGGAGGAGGAGGGTGGAAGGTAAGGAGGGCGAGAATAGGAGGAGGAGGAGGAGGAGGGAAGGAGGGACGAGAATAGGGAGGAGGAGAAGGAGGAGGGAAGGAAGGTGAGAGTAGGGAGTAAGAGAGGAGGGAGGAGGAGGGT
>NC_091578.1:24762936-24772936 GCF_042767895.1 Penaeus vannamei | reverse complement strand
TGTAGGGTATGCAGGGCATGAGGTTGGAGTGAAGGGGGCACCAGGGTAAAGCGCGCGTATGTTTGTGTGTTTTTGTTTGTTTGTTTACGAATGTTTATGCATTTGTGTGGATATATGTTTTTAAGCTGTATGTTTCAGTTAATGCATATACAGTGTGTCTGTTTGTGTGTGTGTGTGTCTGTGTGAGTGTGTGTGTCTGTGTGAGTGTGTGTATCTGTGTGAGTGTGTGTGTCTGTGTGAGTGTGTGTGTCTGTGTGAGTGTGTGTATCTGTGTGAGTGTGTGTGTCTGTGTGAGTGTGTGTGTCTGTGTGAGTGTGTGTGTCTGTGTGAGTGTGTGTGTCTGTGTGAGTGTGTGTGTCTGTGTGAGTGTGTGTGTCTGTGTGAGTGTGTGTGTCTGTGTGAGTGTGTGTGTCTGTGTGAGTGTGTGTGTCTGTGTGAGTGTGTGTGTCTGTGTGAGTGTGTGTGTCTGTGTGAGTGTGTGTGTCTGTGTGAGTGTGTGTGTCTGTGTGAGTGTGTGTGTCTGTGTGAGTGTGTGTGTCTGTGTGAGTGTGTGTGTCTGTGTGAGTGTGTGTCTGTGTGAGTGTGTGTCTGTGTGAGTGTGTGTGTGTCTGTGAGTGTGTGTGTCTGTGTGAGTGTGTGTGTCTGTGTGAGTGTGTGTCTGTGTGAGTGTGTGTGTCTGTGTGAGTGTGTGTGTCTGTGTGAGTGTGTGTCTGTGTGTGTGTTTTTGTGAGTGTGTGTGTCTGTGTGAGTGTGTGTCTGTGTGCGTGTTTGTGAGTATGTGCGTGTTTGTGAGTATGTGCGTGTCTGTGTGTGTATGTGCGTGTTTGTGTGTGTATGTGCGTGTTAGTGTGAGTATGTGCGTGTTTGTGTGTGTATGTGCGTGTTTGTGTGTGTATGTGCGTGTTTGTGTGTGTATGTGCGTGTTAGTGTGAGTATGTGCGTGTTTGTGTGTGTATGTGCGTGTTTGTGTGTGTATGTGCGTGTTTGTGTGTGCGCGCGCACTTCTTCCCCATTGCTTCAGACCCTCTCCTCCCCCCCCTCCTCCCCGCAGCCCCGTCGAACACCCCGAAGCCGTCGCCGAAGGAGAGGAGATCGTCCCCGAAGCGGTCGCCCAAGCCCGCCAGGCCCGCCCCGCCGCCCATCATCATCCACCCGGTCTCCCCCTACCCCGCCTTCGGTATGCCGCCCATGCATTCGCTGTCGACGCCTGCTCTGACGCCCCAGGTCCCGTCGTGCCCCCCCAGCCCCGCCCATGAGCCCTTCGAGCCCATGCACAGCCCGGGCTACATGGGCTACCCGTCGCCGGCCTGGGGAGCTCCTGCAGGTGGGTGCTGCTGGGGACCTTCGGGTGCTTGCTGCTTGTCTGTTTGTTTGTTTGTTTAATGGTTGGGAGTTCTGTTTTTTTTTGTTTTTTTTTCCATTTGCTAGGGGTTGTGCTTGTTTGTTTATGTATTTATTTCATGTTTGGGAGTTTTCAGACAGTTTTCAGTTATTCACAGTGGCTGTTGCTCCTAAACTGAACCATAATTTTGATTTAGTAAAGCTAATACCCTTATGAGATATCTATATATGATAATTGTTCTTAAAGTCTTTTTCAAATACACCTTTCACTGTACCATATCACATAGATCCATAGAAGAGATGAAATCAGTCTTTTTACAAAATAGTTTTTCACTGTTTTTTTTTTCTATTTCTCAGGCTATGGCACTCCTTACCATTACAGCCATCAACCACATTCATTTTGAGATTGGAAAAGGTCAGCGGAGTAACGTCTTCGTTGTTGTTTTTTATGCGGGTCATGTACTATTTTTTTTTTTTTTTTTTTTTTTGATATGCAGCTCTAAGTTCAGCTTCTGTTTCTATTTATATTCCTAAAATCACTGATGTTGTATTTGTTACAGCTGCTCCAAACTCTTTGTGAAAACATTTTTTTTTATTGTTTGTTTTTGTTTTTAGTGTTGGAGTATTTAAAGTATGATGCATGTTTTAAAAAAATACTCACTTTTTAAACTAAATGATGATTATATACTGATGTTTTGTAAAGCATATTGTGTAATATATATTTTAGCATCAATAAAATATTTTGGCAAATTCGTCGTTTTTCCCAGTAAATGTACATACATATACATAAACATAACGCACACGCATACACGCACGCGTGCACGCACACACATACACACACACACATACACACACACATACACACACACACGCACACACACACACACACGCACACACACACACGCACACACACACACGCACACACACACACGCACACACACACACGCACACACACACACACGCACACACACACACGCACACACACACGCACATACACACACACACGCACATACACACACACACACACACACACACACACACGTATATTATACACACACACCTATATATATATATATATATATACATACATATCGATAGGTAGATAAATGTAAATACACACATACTTATACATACATATACATACACATATTACGGATATTTCATCCTGTTGTACAGCCGCGATATGTTTACATGAACGTGAATTCCAGGCCACAGGCGGAAGGGTAGTCAGATACTTTCCTCCCCGACTTTGACCCCGCCTTATCCGGGTTATAAGCTGGGCTAGGCCTGGTTATACCCCGGGTATGAATTGTAACAAGAGAGAGAGAGTGAGAGTGAGAGGGGGTGGGGGGGCCAGGCAGACAAACAGAGATAGAATCAGAGAGAAAGACAAAATTTCATTAGTCTACCAGTAAAAAGATCGTGCTTTATCATAAAGGCCTTCGAAGAAAACGCATCAATACTCCGTTTCAAGACAAACTAATACAAATCAACAAACTCTTTTTTTTTTACCAAAATGACGTTTCTTCAATATCCGATGACATAGAATATAACAGAAAAGCTAAAAAGGGAAGGAAATGAACATGAATGCATACATAACTAATTATCACAGCAGAGTCGACTGAAACGGGTTGGCCGGGTTGGCGCTCTACCATTGAGCTGATGCCCCTTCCTCCCTCTCTCTCTCCCTCCCTCCCTCTCTCTCTCTCTCTCTCTCCCTCTCCCTCTCCCTCCCTCTCCCTCCCTCTCCCTCCCTCTCCCTCCCTCTCCCTCCCTCTCCCTCTTTCTCTCTCTCTCTCTCTCTCTGTATGAAATTAGACAATGAATGCCTGTTTCTGTCTATGCCGTCTCGTACATTTTAATACAAATATTAAGATGCAAGATTCAAAGTTTCCGTGATTTTTTATATTTAAAAATATTCCTGTCAGATATAGATAACCGTTCCGATCATCGCTTAAAACAACACTTTTTGTATAGGGTAAGAGATATTCGAAGATTTGTGACATGACTTCTGTCCTTCACTTCATCTCCGGCGGTTTTGGGTAAGTTAACCTACTTTAGCAGACATTATTTTTATTGATTTTGTTGACCAGTATAAGCGGCAATCATTCTACTTTTAAAATGCGTCCCTAAATTGCTCACAATCTCCAGCCGTTTGTTGATTCGCACCCATGGCTGAGAGGGTAAGGCTATCCTCTCTTCACAAACGTTCGGGTGACTGGGAAGGCCAGGTCAGTAGCAACTCGAGGGGGTGTCATGGCGTCCCACAGGGCTATTTTGATGATTGTTCAACGGAAATATAACCATTAAACTTATTATTTTCCATCCTTTTTGAAAACTGAAAAGACCAAAATGATCGACCGTATTCACAAAGCACTCGTAACTTTTGTGACATCAAAATGTGTTTTTTTCCAAAAATAGAATCAGATGTCGTAGCACCTCCCTGATCTAGCCTTCCCCGGTGACGCTGAATTCTCCCGCCGCGCCGTCTGTTTTCAAATCACTCGCCACATGACGTCACAGGGTTTAAAAAGCGCCAACCGTCACGAGTAGTAACGGCAATCACTTCTGTAATTTTGTTATGCTTAATTATTTGTAGAAGGAAATAAATAGACAAATGGAAAGAAAGATAATGATAATTAAACTATGAATAGAAAACTATCTTTGATGGAATGTAAGTAGTTCTTACACATATCATAATCGGTTCCATCTGGATGTAAAAGTAGTCACGTTTCCCTTTCTGTTTCGCCATCTACATAAGACAGATAACGCTGTGTCGTTATGGTTCTCTCGTATATTCATGTGAGAACCGTATTCATTTGCGACAAATGAAGAAAGATCTATATTCCTGATGATACAATCGGAACCGCTCAAATACATCTCTCCCACTGTGAAAATATTCATTCTCATTTAAACATTTTCATAATTGTTAGGTTAGGCTCGACAGTCGCAAGATAAATATGAATTTTAGTTACGATGAATAAGGTACGAGGTAGGCCATTAAATCTGATCAAGTAATTCCTTGCTTGCACAAAATATGACATTGCTTTTTCATTAATAGCATTGCTGCCTTTAATAACACAGCTGACATTGAAGCCTACATCCTCTGACACGGAGGCACTAGTAGCAGCTGCACAGCTGGAGAAGGCTAGATCAGTAGCAACTCGAGGTGGTGTCATGGCGTCCCACAGGGCTATTTTGATGATTGTTCAATGAAAATAAAACATATTTTTTTTTTTTTTTTTTGAAAAGACCAAAATTATCGACCATATTCACAGAGCCTCTGTAACATTTCTGACGTCATCAATTTTTTTTTTTCCAAAAACAGAATCGGACGCCATGACACCTCGAGTTGCTACTGATCTAACCTTCCCCCTCCAGCAATTGTTGAAGGTTGTACCAACAGTACTACCACCTTTATAATCTGCAATTTATGTCACTTTTTTATCTGCTACATATGGTAATTTAAATTTAGTTTTGAATGCACAATAAGAAATTATGGTCTTGTTAATTAAAATCAGAGTTGTTGGTGTTTGACCCAAAAATCCTTCTAATAGTGCAATAAAAATTGTCCTCGGAGAAGTCTATGGCATTGAGAACACGTATAAAAGATATGAAAATGTGATATATAATGTTGAATAATGTATTTTTATGTATGTATTAGGTGGAGCTGTTCATGTGCAAACCTAAAAGTGGCCAGTTGCTGAAAATTTTTATAGCATTCAACAGAAAGAGCTAGAGACATGTGTGTGCAAATGAGGTTTAGACATTTATCTATTCAAAATATTTATCATAACAGATATGGTTAATTATTATAATATATGATACACAGGCCAGTCTTGTTAAAACACCGCAGGCAGTGCTGCTGTTATTTGCTTTGATCAGGTCTTTTGTTTACTCCCATTATTATTGATATTGAAGTCCGAGAAAGATACATTTGCCGACATTTTCTCCAAAAAGGTAACATTCGTTCATTCCTCTCACCTGGAGAAGAGACACACACAGACAGCCAAAAACTGTACGAGGTGAAACGATGTGTGTATGTGTGTGTGTGCGTATTACAAAAATACATGAATATAGATAGATATATAGTTGTCTATATGTACATATATGTAGATAGATATACATATATATGTATATATGTATATATATATATATATATATATATATATATATATATATATATATATATATATAGGGTCAGTCCTCAAAGCAAAAACAACGCTTTTTCCCGCACCCACACAACACTGGTGGGCTAAAGATCAACAGTGGCCACTAAATCAGCTGTGAGACCGATGTCAACCTACTATAAATCTCTCGATTTAGTTGCTAAAAAAGTCATGATAAAAATCTCAAGTATTCTACAGTTACAGAAAGCTTACCAGATCCTTTCTCTCTCTGATGGCTGGTCTGTAAGCCCCAATGGTTGGCCCATGTTAGTTTTGGTGATATTTATCTCTACCTAATACCCACGCCGGGTGGGTACACAGAAGAGGAGTTGAAAGCCTATAAATCACTCGAAGCTGTCAAGTAAGTATTTTTCCTAAGATTTAGAATAACCCCCCCCCCCAATCCCTTGCCTGTTGTTGTCGTGGGGGGGTCTTAGGAGACAAAGACTGAGACCCAATACAGGGATCTCCCCTGCCTAGGGCCTCAGCCCTCGACTCAGCTAATTTGCATGTTCTTTTCCCTCTCCAGCTTTTGTTACCGTCTCTTCTCCATCCCCTTCTACTATCTACTTCCTAAGGTGTGAGAGCCATGCTGAGAGGATGAAAGGCTGACCTAGTGCCACTCCTGAACGGCCTGCGGGAACTATGGGCACGGTACTCCCGACTTGGCTAGCCCTTACCTTCAGTAGCGAAAGGAGGTGGACCGTTTAGGCCTTTTTATATAATCCAGGTTCCCCATGACCAGTAATGAAAATGTAATCCCTTTATTAGAGGCAATGAGGCTTGCCTCTTTATCAAATAGCCCCAACCCAGGCTCTCCTTTGACCACGGCTCCGAACACTGAAACTACTACCCACTCCTCAATGCCTACTAGTGCATTACCTACCTAAGCAGAGAATCAATCTCCAGAAGGCATTCCTACCCAACCAACTTCCTCAAATTCATCAACTCTACCCCCGCAACCTTCATCAAACCAACCCTCCCTTATTACTACCTTGCAGCCTTATTCTCCATCATTCCGTAATACTCCCTCTTCCACATGTCTCCGACCATCCACCACCACCAACCCTACAGATATCTTAAATACTCTGTTTAGCCCAGCTAAATGGGACCGATTTTTCGTGATCCCTTCTACAGCTCCTTACTCAGGCAACGCTCTTCTCTTTCAACAATGCCTCCAAAAACAAGTAGGTAGAGTCCCTTTCTATACCAGACGCGATCGCTCCCGTCTTGTAATAGTCAGATCAGAAACTGAATCTATAGCACTATCAAATTTAACTAATCTTTCTGGCAACCCCATTCCTGCAGAACCTCATCCAACCCTTAATACCTGTACCAGAACTGTCTCTCTCTCCCCAGCAAACTGCCCAGTCAATACCAAAGATTGGTCAGACTGTGAAGAAGACTTATTAGGATGCCTCAAAGACCAAGATATGAAATCAGTACATTGCTACACCATTCCTCCTAAAGGTCAACGAAAGAATCCGACCAACATTGCCAAAATTACCTTCCGTACACATGACCTTCCCTTATGTATCTACATCGGTGGACAATCCCTCCCTGTTCGACCATACCAACCCCCTCCCCGTCAATGTCAAAACTGTTGGCGCTTTGGACATCCTGCCAAACATTGCCGTTCCACAGACCGATGCCCCATTTGTGCCCAACCTGGTCATAACCGATCAAACTACTCAGCACAAACACGAACATGTGCTAACTGCGGCGGCCTCCATAATATATTTTATAGAGGCTGTCCCACTTACAAGTTTGAATCTGAAGTAGCAACTCTCAGATACAAAAATGGACTCACTTTACGTGAAGCCAGACAGGAAGCACGTCGACAAGGTTTCTCTCATACTCCATACTCTAGTAACATCGTTCGCTCAGCCCCTCCCCCTCCACCCCAAAATGTCCCCATTTCCACTTCTACATTCTAAATCCCTCAGACCAATTGCTTTGCCACTCTAAACCCAGACACCCCAATCTCAACCACAGCTCCAATCTCAACTACAGCCCCAACACCAACCCCTCTCCCTCCCCGCACTACCCGCAGTAGACAGACTAAACGTTCTTATACCTCTAAATGTGTTCCATGGTGAAATTCTGATTGCACCAAAGCACTTCGCTTAAAACGAGCAGCCTGGAACGGCTATCACTACAAACGAGGCACCCCTCACCAGCTATCAGCCCTTATTTCCTTTAAAAGGGCATCTGCCCATCTTTGCCGTACAATTAGAAACAGCAAAACAAATAGCTGGCAAGATTATGTTTCATCAGTTACATCTACATCTATTTTAGCTGTTTGGCGACGGATCCATAAACTATCAGGCAAACATCCCCCCCATCCTGCACCCGTCCTCCATATTCGAGATACTCATATCTGAACCTGTCGAAGTAGCTAATGAACTGGGCAACTATTTCAGCCAGGTCAGTAGTGGCTCTCACCTTTCCCCACACTTTTCTTCCATTAAAGCCATCAAAGAACGCATCCCTATTATCTTCACCCTATCCTCTGATGAGTCCTATAATACTCCTTTTTCTTCTTCTAAACTCAACGCTGCATTACTGTCGTGCCGCAACACTCATGAAGGCCCTGATGGTATTCACTATCGTATGCTCCGACACCTCCCATCTTCCTCTCTATCCTTCTTTTTAACTATTTTCAACGACATATAGACGTCAGGAAATTTCCCTTCTCATTGGCTGTTATCCTACCTTTCTTAAAACCCAATAAATCAGGTACCCTACCCCAAGATTACCGCCCCATAGCTCTAACTGGCTGCTTGTGCAAACTACTAGAACGGATGGTTAACTTCCGCTTAATGTGGTATCTTGAATCTCATAATCTTTCCCCTTCCCAGTTTGATTTCCGACGTGCCCGAAGTAAAGCAGACCAACTTGCACATCCATACCAGATCTCTGTCAATTCCTTCAGTCTGCAATATCAGTAACTTCTTGGGCCACCAACCATGGCTCTCGCTTCTATACCTCTAAATCTTTCCCCATCCTTTTCTCTCGCTCACGTACGGTCCCCAAACCCCCACTCTTCTTATATAACGCTCTACTCCAATACCGTTCTTCTGGCAAACTCCTAGGCGTTATATTTGATTCCAAATTGTCCTGGAGAGACCATATCTTGTACATCAAAGAAAAAGCTCAACGCCGCCTCCGAACTCTTTCACACCTCTCCTGGGGCTCAGATCGCAAAACTCTCCTCCATCTTCATGTTACCTTGATTCTCTCCACTCTACATTATGGATGCCATATCTACTCCTCTGCCTCAACCTCTCTTCTTGCTCACCTTGATACAATCCACCACAGCGGTCTCCGCTTAGCCCTAGGCGCCTTCCGCTCCTCTCCAGTTGAGAGCCTATATACTGAATCTGGCATGCAGTCCCTCTCTCGACGTAGAGCACTTCTCTCTCTTCGATGCTATGCTCGATTTCACCAATTTTCCCTTACCAAACTAACTATTCCACAATCCTTACTTCATACCTTTACTTCTTCTCCACGTTTACCAACTCCTCTCCCCGTACGCATGGATACCCTCCTCTCCCATTCCCCCTTTCCTCACCTCCGACCTCTCCCACTTTCTGTCCATTCCATTCCTCCATGGCTTATACCTAACCCCTGTATTTGCTCCTCAGTTTTCCCTGACCCACCAAAATCAGATATTCCCCCCTCTATCCTTCTCACTCATTTCCTTGACCATGTCTCCATTCATTCCTCCAGCATTCATGTTTACACTGACGGTTCCAAATCCATCTCAGGAGCTGGATTCGCAGTAACATTCCCAAACTGCACTTTCAAATACACCCTCCCTCCTGAATCTAGTGTCCTTACTACAGAACTGTATGCACTCCTTTTTGCCTTAAGACGTGTATACTCATCCCCCTCTTCCTCTTTTACTATTTTTACTGACTCCCGTAACTTTTTAACCCTCATAAAGTCAATGCACTCGACCAATCCCGTTGTCTGTAAGATCCAGAACTGGTTGTTCTATCTATCCACACGTCACAAATCTGTCAGATTTTGCTGGGTACCCAGACATGTTGGAATCCCTGGCAATGAACAGGCAGATACTCTCGCACGCTATGCCGCAATGTCCACATCACCTCAACTACGCTTCTCACATATTCCAGCTACGGATTATTATCCCCCCCCCCCCTTTAAAATCTTCTTGTATACTGGATGGCAATCTTTTTGGTCAAGACTCCACAACAATAAATTACATACAGTAAAACCTTCAATATCCTCTTGGTCAGCTCCATTTCACAAAAACAGACGTTGGGAGACGGCCCTCACACGCTTACGTATTGGCCACACTCGCCTAACACACGCCTATCTAATGTCACGCTCAGACCCGCCCCTATGTCCTCTATGTAACGTCCCTCTTTCAGTTCCACACATTCTCTTGCCCTGTCCACGCTTTAATACAGCACGTACCTCTGCTTTTCCACACCTATCCTCCTTTCACCGACGTCCCAACA
>NC_091578.1:24726238-24736238 GCF_042767895.1 Penaeus vannamei | reverse complement strand
TGTAACAATTCAAATGTTCACTCGTCATGCCTGTTAATTATGAACATTTATTTTGAACAGATGAACAAATGTCAGAGGAAGATGAACAACCGCCGTACGTTCTTAACCCATATATGAACGCTTATCCGTATGGATTTGAACAAAATCCTTATATCCAATATCCGCACGATGTTCAGTATCCCGCTGTTCAGTATCCGAATTTCTACACGGATGACCAACACTCTTTGAACATGCAAGAAGATTCAATGACCTTCCAAGGGTATTCGCCAGATGTTCAGCAGTCTTCTGATGTTCAGTCCCCTTTGTCGAGTGTCTCTCACCCCGTGGATGTTCACCAGTATGCTGAACAACCTGGCGACATTCAGCAAACGCAAGATGTTGAACTTGAGATGAGTGTTCGAAGTCTTGCGTCAGCTGTTTGCCGATATCCATCAGCTGTTCGACGACCTCGGAGTGTTCAATCGCATGCTGAACAACCTGCGGTATTCCATCCTTCTCCATCAGTTGTTCAGCGATCTATGAGCGTTCCATTACCTCTTTCGTATGCGTTATCTCGTCATTCCCCATCAGATGTTCAGCGACCTCTGAGTGTTCAGTGGCCTATTTCAAATACTGAACGACCTGCGAAATCTCATCCTTCTTCGTCAGATGTTCAGCGCCCTCTGAGTGTTCAGTCGCCTCTTTCGTATGCTGAACAACCTGCAATATGTCCTTCTCCGTCAGATGTTCAGCGACCTCTGAGTGTTCAGTCGCTTGTTTCACCTGCAACTGTTCAACTGCAGACACCAGATGTCAAGCAGACTGTTCATCAATCTTCATCAAATGTTCAGCGACCTCTGAGTGTTCAGTCGCCTCTTTCGTATGCTGAACAACCTGCGATATATCGTCCTTCTCCGTCAGATGTTCAGCGCCCTCTGAGTGTTCAGTCGCCTCTTTCGTATGCTGAACAACCTGCGATATGTCCTTCTCCGTCAGATGTTCAGCGACCTCTGAGTGTTCAGTCGCCTCTTTCGTATGCTGAACAACCTGCGATATATCGTCCTTCTCCGTCAGATGTTCAGCGACCTCTGAGTGTTCAGTCGCCTCTTTCGTATGCTGAACAACCTGCGATATGTCCTCCGTCAGATGTTCAGCGACCTCTGAGTGTTCAGTCGCCTGTTTCACCTGCAACTGTTCAACTGCAGACACCAGATGTCAAGCAAATTGTTCATCAACTTTCATCAGATGTTCAGCGACCTCTGAATGTTCAATCGCCTTTTTCGTATATTGTACAACCTGCGATATATCGTCCTTCTCCGTCAGATGTTCAGCGACCTCAAAATGTTCAGTCGCCTTTTTCGTATATTGTACAGCCTGCGATATATCGTCCTTCTCCGTCAGATGTTCAGCGACCTCAAAATGTTCAATCGCCCCTTTCATATGCTGGACAAACAGCGACTGCTCAGCCTAAAACATCCTCACCTGTCCGAAGAACTGTTCTTGATGTTTACTGTCGTGCACCTATCCACGAACTTTATCTGAACAAAAAATGATTTGTCCCAGATCCCAAACAATGCCAATAAAATGTTCAGCACTATGGTATGTTTGACATACGGTGAACAGTCAGCCGCCCTCACTTAATGAACAAACCAATTCCTTGAAATGTTCACGTCTGTAAGCGAAAAAAATCAACAAAATGTTCCTATAACACATTGAACATCCATTACGCTTTGTTCAGATTGTTGAACCAACTCAAATGATAATAGTAAGGATGGAAAATGGAAATAAAAATCAGATATTCACAATATAGCGTCAGACAAATTTCGCTTTTTTTTATTTACATGTGTGTGTGTTTGTGTGTACGTGTGTGTAAGTCTGAATGTATGTGTGTGTGTGTACTTGCATAGATGTTAGTGTCATTACTATAAAGTACTGTTATCACTAGAGTTGATTTTGCTTTTAATTTCGTTATCACCATTCTTATTTAAAGTGTTATCGTCCATTTTAACATATAATGTGTCGTTATTACATTTTGTCTAATTTTCTTTGTTAAATAATTTGTTTCTACTTGTTAGTATTGGTATTATTGCTTTATATTGATTTATTTTTTGAATTAATTCTTTGCTTTTCTCGCGATGATTCTATTTGATATTAAAAACCCTTTATAAGAAAAAATGCATATGTTTTGTGAATCGAAATAAATATGTAAATATACCAGAATATATCTTATTGTAAATTTTAATGATATATTTGATAATGCTAAATGTACGTATGTGTAGGTATGGATTTAGATATATTGGATTTTCTGAAACATCTTTATCTTTCATTTATGGGCATTGTGTGCGTATATGTTTTTATTGTTTTTTATTGTTTTGGAAAAGAAAAAAGAGTATTTTTTTTTTTGTTATTTGTTTTTTCCCCTTATTGGTCATGGTGATTTTATTTCCATCCGTGTTTTCTTTCATTCCCTTGTTTCTCTCATTCGTTCTCCTTTGCATTCATACTTCCTGCATCCACTTTTCTCTCACCAACCCTTCGTTCTTCCTATATTCGCGTTTCCTTCATTTATTCTATTACCTTCTTTCTGTTGTCCTCTGTCTTTCTTCATTCACTGCCTTTCTTTATCATCTCCTTTTACTCATTTCTCTCCTCTTACGTTCACTTTTTTTCTTCATTGTCTCCATTCACTCATTCGTTTTCTTTATTCTTTCTCTCCTCATTCTCTCTACTCATTCTCTTCTTTCATTGTCTGTTCATTCTTACCCTTCATTTTTTTTCTTCTTACATTCACTCTCCTTATCACCCTTCATTCACTCTTTATTCGCTCACCTCTTTCATTCACTTCATTCACTCCTGTGTTTCATGAACTTTTCCTGCATCCAAGTTTTATTCCCTTTTATTCCTACATTTACTATCTCCTTTCTCTCTCATCTTTCATTCACTCTCTCCCTTCGTTCTCCCTCATCCACTCTCTTCCTTTTTTCTCATCTTTCATTTACAGTCTTCTCTCTTTCTTATTTTTCCTTCACTCTCCCTCGTCCACTCTCTTCCTTCTTTCTAATCTTTCATTCACTCTCCCTCCATTCTCCCTCGTCCACTCTTTCTTTTTTCTCATCTTTCATTCACACTCTTCTCTCTTTCTTATCTTTCCTTCACTCTCTCCCTTCATTCCCCCTCTATGTACAGCTTCACAGAAAAAATATCGTTAGACAACGATCCTAAGCATTCTGACAGAAGCCGCGATCCTTTATGAAATATAGTTCTCAACGCTATGAAACTGTTGGTATCCCTGATTTTTATAACTGTATTTGTGTATGTGTGGCGTATTTTCTAACTATATTTGGATATGTGTGGCTTATCAGAATCTCTTGGATATGTGTGGCTTATCAGAATCTCTTGGATATGTGTGGCTTATCAGAATCTCTTGGATATGTGTGGCTTATCAGAATCTCTTGGATATGTGTGGCTTATCAGAATCTCTTGGATATGTGTGGCTTATCAGAATCTCTTGGATATGTGTGGCTTATCAGAATCTCTTGGATATGTGTGGCTTATCAGAATCTCTTGGATATGTGTGGCTTATCAGAATCTCTTGGATATGTGTGGCTTATCAGAATCTCTTGGATATGTGTGGCTCATCAGAATCTCTTGGATATGTGTGGCTTATCAGAATCTCTTGGATATGTATGGCTTATCAGAATCTCTTGGATATGTGTGGCTTATCAGAATCTCTTGGATATGTGTGGCTTATCAGAATCTCTTGGATATGTGTGGCTTATCAGAATCTCTTGGATATGTGTGGCTCATCAGAATCTCTTGGATATGAGTGGCTTATCAGAATCTCTTGGATATGTGTGGCTTATCAGAATCTCTTGGATATGTGTGGCTTATCAGAATCTCTTGGATATGTGTGGCTTATCAGAATCTCTTGGATGTGTGTGGCTTATCAGAATCTCTTGGATGTGTGTGGCTTATCAGAATCTCTTGGGTATGTGTGGCTTATCAGAATCTCTTGGATATGTGTGGCTTATCAGAATCTCTTGGATATGTGTGGCTTATCAGAATCTCTTGGATATGTGTGGCTTATCAGAATCTCTTGGATATGTGTGGCTTATCAGAATCTCTTGGGTATGTGTGGCTTATCAGAATCTCTTGGATATGTGTGGCTTATCAGAATCTCTTGGATATGTGTGGCTTATCAGAATCTCTTGGATATGTGTGGCTTATCAGAATCTCTTGGATATGTGTGGCTTATCAGAATCTCTTGGATATGTGTGGCTCATCAGAATCTCTTGGATATGTGTGGCTTATCAGAATCTCTTGGATATGTGTGGCTTATCAGAATCTCTTGGATATGTGTGGCTTATCAGAATCTCTTGGATGTGTGTGGCTTATCAGAATCTCTTGGATGTGTGTGGCTTATCAGAATCTCTTGGGTATGTGTGGCTTATCAGAATCTCTTGGATATGTGTGGCTTATCAGAATCTCTTGGATATGTGTGGCTTATCAGAATCTCTTGGATATGTGTGGCTTATCAGAATCTCTTGGATATGTGTGGCTTATCAGAATCTCTTGGGTATGTGTGGCTTATCAGAATCTCTTGGATATGTGTGGCTTATCAGAATCTCTTGGATATGTGTGGCTTATCAGAATCTCTTGGATGTGTGTGGCTTATCAGAATCTCTTGGATATGTGTGGCTTATCAGAATCTCTTGGGTATGTGTGGCTTATCAGAATCTCTTGGATATGTGTGGCTTATCAGAATCTCTTGGATATGTGTGGCTTATCAGAATCTCTTGGATATGTGTGGCTTATCAGAATCTCTTGGATGTGTGTGGCTTATCAGAATCTCTTGGATATGTGTGGCTTATCAGAATCTCTTGGATATGTGTGGCTTATCAGAATCTCTTGGATATGTGTGGCTTATCAGAATCTCTTGGGTATGTGTGGCTTATCAGAATCTCTTGGATATGTGTGGCTTATCAGAATCTCTTGGATATGTGTGGCTTATCAGAATCTCTTGGATATGTGTGGCTTATCAGAATCTCTTGGATGTGTGTGGCTTATCAGAATCTCTTGGATATGTGTGGCTTATCAGAATCTCTTGGGTATGTGTGGCTTATCAGAATCTCTTGGATATGTGTGGCTTATCAGAATCTCTTGGATATGTGTGGCTTATCAGAATCTCTTGGATATGTGTGGCTTATCAGAATCTCTTGGATATGTGTGGCTTATCAGAATCTCTTGGATATGTGTGGCTTATCAGAATCTCTTGGATATGTGTGGCTTATCAGAATCTCTTGGATATGTGTGGCTTATCAGAATCTCTTGGATGTGTGTGGCTTATCAGAATCTCTTGGATATGTGTGGCGTATCAGAATCTCTTGGATATGTGTGGCTTATCAGAATCTCTTGGATATGTGTGGCTTATCAGAATCTCTTGGATGTGTGTGGCTTATCAGAATCTCTTGGATATGTGTGGCGTATCAGAATCTCTTGGATATGTGTGGCGTATCAGAATCTCTTGGATATGTGTGGCTTATCAGAATCTCTTGGATATGTGTGGCTTATCAGAATCTCTTGGATATGTGTGGCTTATCAGAATCTCTTGGATGTGTGTGGCTTATCAGAATCTCTTGGATATGTGTGGCTCATCAGAATCTCTTGGATATGTGTGGCTTATCAGAATCTCTTGGATATGTGTGGCTTATCAGAATCTCTTGGATGTGTGTGGCTTATCAGAATCTCTTGGATATGTGTGGCTTATCAGAATCTCTTGGATGTGTGTGGCTTATCAGAATCTCTTGGATATGTGTGGCTCATCAGAATCTCTTGGATATGTGTGGCTTATCAGAATCTCTAGGATATGTGTGGCTTATCAGAATCTCTTGGATATGTGTGGCTTATCAGAATCTCTTGGATGTGTGTGGCTTATCAGAATCTCTTGGATATGTGTGGCTTATCAGAATCTCTTGGATATGTGTGGCTTATCAGAATCTCTAGGATATGTGTGGCTTATCAGAATCTCTTGGATATGTGTGGCTCATCAGAATCTCTTGGATATGTGTGGCTTATCAGAATCTCTTGGATGTGTGTGGCTTATCAGAATCTCTTGGATGTGTGTGGCTTATCAGAATCTCTTGGATATGTGTGGCGTATCAGAATCTCTTGGATATGTGTGGCTTATCAGAATCTCTTGGATATGTGTGGCGTATCAGAATCTCTTGGATATGTGTGGCTTATCAGAATCTCTTGGATATGTGTGGCTTATCAGAATCTCTTGGATATGTGTGGCTTATCAGAATCTCTTGGATATGTGTGGCGTATCAGAATCTCTTGGATATGTGTGGCTTATCAGAATCTCTTGGATATGTGTGGCTTATCAGAATCTCTTGGATATGTGTGGCTTATCAGAATCTCTTGGATATGTGTGGCTTATCAGAATCTCTTGGATATGTGTGGCTTATCAGAATCTCTTGGATATGTGTGGCTTATCAGAATCTCTTGGATATGTGTGGCTTATCAGAATCTCTTGGATATGTGTGGCGTATCAGAATCTCTTGGATATGTGTGGCGTATCAGAATCTCTTGGATATGTGTGGCTTATCAGAATCTCTTGGATATGTGTGGCTTATCAGAATCTCTTGGATATGTGTGGCTTATCAGAATCTCTTGGATATGTGTGGCTTATCAGAATCTCTTGGATATGTGTGGCTTATCAGAATCTCTTGGATATGTGTGGCTTATCAGAATCTCTTGGATATGTGTGGCTTATCAGAATCTCTTGGATATGTGTGGCTTATCAGAATCTCTTGGATATGTGTGGCTTATCAGAATCTCTTGGATATGTGTGGCTTATCAGAATCTCTTGGATATGTGTGGCTTATCAGAATCTCTTGGATATGTGTGGCTCATCAGAATCTCTTGGATATGTGTGGCTCATCAGAATCTCTTGGATATGTGTGGCTTATCAGAATCTCTTGGATATGTGTGGCTTATCAGAATCTCTTGGATATGTGTGGCTTATCAGAATCTCTTGGATATGTGTGGCTTATCAGAATCTCTTGGATATGTGTGGCTCATCAGAATCTCTTGGATATGTGTGGCTTATCAGAATCTCTTGGATATGTGTGGCTTATCAGAATCTCTTGGATATGTGTGGCTTATCAGAATCTCTTGGATATGTGTGGCTTATCAGAATCTCTTGGATATGTGTGGCTTATCAGAATCTCTTGGATATGTGTGGCTCATCAGAATCTCTTGGATATGTGTGGCTCATCAGAATCTCTTGGATATGTGTGGCTTATCAGAATCTCTTGGATATGTGTGGCTTATCAGAATCTCTTGGATATGTGTGGCTTATCAGAATCTCTTGGATATGTGTGGCTTATCAGAATCTCTTGGATATGTGTGGCTTATCAGAATCTCTTGGATATGTGTGGCTTATCAGAATCTCGTAAGGCATATCCACATCCCTTACGGAAATAAGATCTATATGAATTCCGGAACGACTGTCCGAGACATGAATCAGAACGAAGCAAATTCGAAATCCAAAATTACCAACCTTTCCATATTCTTCCACTTGATCTAATCCCCTCCCTTTTATCCTAACTTAACCCACTCACTCACCCCCCTTCACCTTTACCCAACTACATTAATTCTCTAAGTACCATACTACTACCCCACTAACCACTAACGTATAACACCTTACTAACAACCCATCCCTATCTCTACCCTTTCCAGTTAATTATATCTCCTATAGTGCTATTTGACCTCCGATGTCTAGCACCTCTAACCAATAACTTAACCCTTCCGTTAAGTTATTGTTTGTTGTTGAAGGTTTCGACACCGCACCTAACGATTGTTTTCTGCCTTGGGAACCTGTTCTTCTTCCTCAGACGCATAAATACCCTTCACTTGATCGAACTCCCTTACCTAAACCACCATAACCTTTTCCCCCATCTTCAACCTTTCAACACTACTCTAGATAGTTGACACATAGCAACTATCACCTGACATCCCCCTTTACTATACCTTCCTATAGTGCTATATGACCTTAGGTGACTAGCACATTTATCTTAACCATCAACGATTGTTTTCTGTGTGGCTGTATATTAACTCCTTTCTTAATTCAGTTTTTCTCATTCCGTTTATATTCTTTGTTATCGTATGATTTTTTTTTTTTTATATTTTTCTAACTGCATTTGTTATTCTTAGTTGTGAATATCATTTCCATAATTAATTGCAGATCAAATACCTACCAATACATTGCGTAGAAAGAACAAAAAAAAAGAAGGATAACTAAAGGTAAAATACATGTCGAGATATATGATTACTTATATGAAATATGAAATAAGTAAAAGAAAAAAATATGTAATGACATGATGATGAAAACCATGATAAAAACGATAAGAATTTCCTATTATCCTTCTTCAATTTTATTGGGGGGGGGGGGGTCAATAACATCAATTAGTGAAATTGCAGTTTCTGAATTGTGTAATTCTGCTATCACTATTGTGAAAATAATGATGATGGTGAGTTGATAATGATATTAATAAAAACAATAAGAACAACTTGATATAAAAAAGTTTATCAAAATAAAGAAAATAGTGATGATGATTGTAAAAATAACGATTGATAGAAATGATAGTAACAATGGTAATAATGATAATAATAATGACGATACTATTAGTGATAACCAAAATAGTAGTAATATTGATAACAAAATAATAATAATCATTATAATAATAACAATAATGTTAATAATGGTAATAATAACAATAATGATAATAATGGTAATAATGATAAAAATAATGATAACGATGAATGATAATAATGATAATAATAATAATAATGATGATGTTAATAATGATAATGATACTAGTCATAATAACAGTGATAATAAATAATCAGTTGTGGTAATGATAATGATAGTAATAATGATTATAATGATAATAGTAAGAATAAAAATAATTTTGATAATTCTGAAAACAATGATGATGAAAATAATGATGACAATGATAAGGATTACAATAATGATAACAATGATGACGATAATGATAATAAATATGATAATGATAGTCATACCAATGATGACATCAATGGCAATAAGAATGATTATAGTGATAATAATAATGGAAATTATGATAATGATGATAATGATAGTAACAACAATGATGATAATAATGATAGTAATAAAGATAATGATAGAAATAATAAAATCAATAAAAACAGCAACCATATGTAATTATATGTGTAAATGCGTGTATGTATACCCAGAAAGACTTGTTTTATGGACTCCACATTAATAGAAACGGTAGGAATTAGACACATGTCATTACAATTATCATTATTCACTGATATACAAAATTAACAGTTTCTTCCATGGCGTTACTGAAAACTGAAGCATCCAAAACATAGATGGCGCTGATGCATGGAAGTTTTATTAACAACTCCTTGCTTTCCAATTACATATTCCTTGTTTTGTTTACGCCAAGTTGACAGTTCGGCAAAGGTCTGGGGTTGTGAGAATATAGATAATTTGTACGAAAACGATTCTATAATTTGAAATCATGCCTCTTGGTGAGTTCTGAAGGGGGGGGGGGTTGAGTATGTAGTGTTTCGGTATTTCTTTACAATCCCCAACTTCACGTCATAAACATCAGCAATATAAATTCCCGTGATTGAGCGTGCCACTGCCCCCCCCCCCTCCCTGAAACATTATCTTCACCCCGGTATTCACAAGATAAGAGCTGAACCTTGGGAGCACTTGGACTAAGAGCGGCATTTTCCACGATGTTTTTCCTTCATTTGTGGCGTGACCGTTCGTGTCTGTGGATTATTAATTGTCCCAACGACGACAACATTTTGCAGTCTTCAGTTTGTCCTAGCCTAGTGCGTTCATATCGTAAAGATGAACCTGAGAACTCCCCTAATTCATCTAAGAACAGCAAACCCATTATTACTGATTTATTTATAAAAGTCTCAAGCGAAACTACCAGGTCATTTCTTATCTCTTACG
>NC_091578.1:24708794-24721294 GCF_042767895.1 Penaeus vannamei | reverse complement strand
TTATTTTTTAAAGCAACGAATGAATTCAAATTCCAGTGTTTTCTCGCCCTGTTTCCTCCCTTCAGTTGCACTGTTTCCTCCTTCAGTTGCACTGTTTCCTCCTTCAGTTGCACTGTTTCCTCCTTCAGTTGCACTGTTTCCTCCCTTCAGTTGCACTGTTTCCTCCTTCAGTTGCACTGTTTCCTCCTTCAGTTGCACTGTTTCCTCCCTTCAGTTGCACTGTTTCCTCCCTTCAGTTGCACTGTTTCCTCCTTCAGTTGCACTGTTTCCTCCTTCAGTTGCACTGTTTCCTCCCTTCAGTTGCACTGTTTCCTCCCTTCAGTTGCACTGTTTCCTCCTTCAGTTGCACTGTTTCCTCCTTCAGTTGCACTGTTTCCTCCCTTCAGTTGCACTGTGTCCTCCTTCAGTTGCACTGTTTCCTCCCTTCAGTTGCACTGTTTCCTCCTTCAGTTGCACTGTTTCCTCCTTCAGTTGCACTGTTTCCTCCCTTCAGTTGCACTGTTTCCTCCTTCAGTTGCACTGTTTCCTCCTTCAGTTGCACTGTTTCCTCCCTTCAGTTGCACTGTTTCCTCCTTCAGTTGCACTGTTTCCTCCCTTCAGTTGCACTGTTTCCTCCTTCAGTTGCACTGTTTCCTCCTTCAGTTGCACTGTTTCCTCCCTTCAGTTGCACTGTTTCCTCCCTTCAGTTGCACTGTTTCCTCCTTCAGTTGCACTGTTTCCTCCCTTCAGTTGCACTGTTTCCTCCCTTCAGTTGCACTGTTTCCTCCCTTCAGTTGCACTGTTTCCTCCTTCAGTTGCACTGTTTCCTCCTTCAGTTGCACTGTTTCCTCCCTTCAGTTGCACTGTTTCCTCCTTCAGTTGCACTGTTTCCTCCCTTCAGTTGCACTGTTTCCTCCCTTCAGTTGCACTGTTTCCTCCTTCAGTTGCACTGTTTCCTCCCTTCAGTTGCACTGTTTCCTCCCTTCAGTTGCACTGTTTCCTCCCTTCAGTTGCACTGTTTCCTCCCTTCAGTTGCACTGTTTCCTCCCTTCAGTTGCACTGTTTCCTCCCTTCAGTTGCACTGTTTCCTCCCTTCCGTCTGCAACGAAAGGAAAGCAGGCGCCGACGGAGGCCCGGGGACCACAGGCCGTCGTCGCAGCGGAAGGCTGAGCGCCCCGCGCCGCTCCTCCAGCGCCTCCCGGGTCTCCTCCTCGGCCTCCACGTCGTCCTCAGCCTCGGCCTCCCGACTCTCCTCCTCGGCCTCCACGTCGTCCTCAGCCTCGGCCTCCCGACTCTCCTCCTCGGCCTCCACGTCGTCCTCAGCCTCGGCCTCCCGACTCTCCTCCTCGGCCTCCACGTCGTCCTCAGCCTCGGCCTCGGTCTCGCCGAGACTCGCCAGCAGGCTGGACAGCAAGGCTTCGACCTCCTGCAGCGTGGGCCGCTTCTCGTGCTCGGGCTCGAAGGCCCTTGCGATGAGGTCGTCGAGGGCGAGGGACTCCTGCGTCATGGCCTCTTCGAGGAACTCCAGGATGTAGCCCAGTCCCTGCACGTCGCACTCCTTGCGCATGGGAGTGCCGTTGTAGAAGCAGTGGCAGTACCACGGCTTCGGATCCTGCGTCTTCCTGCGAGGATGCGAGCCGCCCACGGGGCACGCGAATCCATAGTCGATGACGTGAAGGGCGTGCAGCTGGCCGTCCTCGGTGAACTGGAGTGTCACGTTGTCGGGCTTCAGATCGCAGTGTATGATGTCGTGGAGATGAAGCTCCTGGAGGGCCTGGACCAGTCGAACTCCAATCTGGAGGAGTAATCTGTCGCCCAGGTCCTTCTGGCCCTCCAGGTTGTGGGAGCCGCAGCACGACATGAGGAGGGCGGGGGTCTCGGGGCAGAAGCCCAGGGGGATGGGGGCGCCGCCCGCACCCCCCAGCTTAGCCATGATGTTGGCCTCTTTCTCAAAGGCAGCGGCATGCCACGCTTGAAGACCCGTCTTAAGGGCACACAGTTGGCCCTGTGACCGCACCAGGCACACGCTGCCGTTGGATCCCTTCCCCAGCAGGCAGAGCTGGGCGTCGGCGAGCGCCTGTACTTCTTGCCTCGAAAGTCGCTACACAGCCATTGCTCTTCTTTGCTCCGGTCTGATCAGCGAGATATCTCGTTCCTTGGAACGGATTGAAGGTTTGGGGCGATGTCCGGGGCCCCTTGCGTCTGGTTAAGAGCTTATGGTTACCTCGCGTTGTCTTGGGAGTTATGGTATAATATTCTGTCTCGTTCTCTCCCTTTCTCCCCTCCCGCCCTGTGAGTGCCGGTGTGTGTGTGTGTGTGTATATTCGTGGGTGTGTCCGCGTGTGCGTGCGTGTGTACGTAAGAGTGCATGTGTCCGCGTGTATGTGTTTGTGAGCGTGTTCGTGTGTGTGTGTGTGTGTGTGTGTGTGGCGTGTGCATGTGTGTGTTTTCGCATTTGCATGTGTGTGTGCGGTGTGTGCGGGTGTGTGTGTGTGCGGGTGTGTGTGTGGGGGTGTGTGTGTGTGTGTGTGTGTGTGTGCATATGTGTGTGTGAGTGCATGCGTGTATGTGGTTGTGAGCATGTGCGTGTCCGCGTGTGTGCGTGTTTGCATATGTGTGTGTTTGTTTGCGTATTTGCATGTTTTTGTGTGCGGGTGTGTGTGGGTGTGCATATGTGTGTGTGTATGTGTTGGTGTGTGCGTGTATGTGTGTGCATGCGTTTCGGCGTGTGCGTGCGTGTGTGTGTCTGCGTGTATGTGTATGTGAGCGTGTTCGTGTGCGTGTGTGTGTGTGCGTGTGTGGCGTGTGCATGTGTGTGTTTTCGTATTTGCATGTGTGTGTGCGGGTGTGTGCGGGTGTGTGTGTGTGTGTGTGTGTGCGGGTGTGTGCGGGTGTGTGTGTGTGTGTGTGTGTGCATATGTGTGTGTGAGTGCATGCGTGTATGTGGTTGTGAGCATGTGCGTGTCCGCGTGTGTGCGTGTTTGCATATGTGTGTGTTTGTTTGCGTATTTGCATGTTTTTGTGTGCGGGTGTGTGTGGGTGTGCATATGTGTGTGTGTATGTGTTGGTGTGTGCGTGTATGTGTGTGCATGCGTTTCGGCGTGTGCGTGCGTTTGTGTGTCTGCGTGTATGTGGTTGTGAGCGAGTGCATGCGTGTGTATGTGTGCATGCGTTTCTGCGTGTGCGTGCGTGTGTGTGTGTGCGTGTGTGTCTGCGTGTATGTGGTTGTAAGCGAGTGGCGTGTGCATGTGTGTGTATGTGTGTGTGAGGGCATGTTTGTCTGCGTGTATGTGGTTGTGAGCAAATGCGTGCGTGTGTTTGCGTATGTGTGCATATATATGTGTGTGTGTGTTTGTGTATTTGCATGTGTCTATGTGTGCGGGCGGTGTGTGTGTGCGGGTGTGTGTGTGTGTATAAGTGCATGTGTGCACATATGCGAATGACGGTGCACCGCCCACTCTGTTGTATGACGTGTGTAATATGCATGAGCACAGAGCCAAGCCTATTTTTCGTTCAGTTTGTTTTATGAAAATCTCTCTCCTTATGTATATATATATATATATATATATATATATATATATATATATATATATATATATATATATTATATATATATATACATATATATACATACATATATATATATATATATATATATATATATATATATATATATATATATATATATATATATATATATATATTTATATTTATATATATATATAATATATATATAATATATATATACATATATATATATATATATATATATATATATATATATATATATATATATATATATATATATATATATATAAATTATATATATATATATATATATATATATATATATATATATAAATCTATCTTTTCTATCTCAGTTGCTAACTTTCTCTGTCTATCTATTTATCCGTGTATTTCTCTGCCTACCTATTTATCTATCTGTCTATCGTGCGATCTGTCTACCTACCGTTTATATTCATGTCAGGAACAGGAAGGTCAAGGCCGCCGCGATGGGGAAGGGAGGTCGTGTGCTGTGACCTCGGAAGAGACTTTCGAGATGCTGCTCTTGTGTTCCCTGAATTCCCTCTGTGAGGTTTTCAACCTCCTCCCCCCCCCCCCTACAGACCTTACCCATCACCTATCCTCCCCCCCTTTTTTTTCCTCTATCCTCATATCCCTCTCCTTATTCGCACCCTCTCCTTGTCCCCTGGCTTTTTATACTCCCCTCTACTTCTGTGCTAGTTTCTCCCTCTTTTACTCTTTTCCTCTGCTTGTTCTACTTCTTATCTTTATCTCTAACCTATCCTACCTCCATCCTATCCCTATCCTATCCTGTATCTTGCCGCATTTCCCCTCGTACCCCTCTTATTCGCACCCTCTTCTTGTTCCTTCGTTTTTTCGCTTTCCTCTACTTCTACGCTCATTCCTCCCTTCCCTATTCCTTTTCTCCCGTTAGTCCTACCTTCTACCTTTAACCCTATCCACTCCTACCCCCATCCTACCCCTATCCTACCCAGCATCCTCCGTAATCCACAGGGCGAGTCGAGCACAGCGGACCACTTCCCTCAGCCAGCCTGATTTCTACACTTATTTTACTTCTGTTTTATGCTGGCGTATTTTACATGTATTCTGCTTTCATTTACACCTTTTTTGTATACATTTTGAATAAAACTTCCATTGAATTCGTTTGCTATCCGCCTATATCCCACAAGGATTCACATGATGTGCGGATAAGGGGGCATCCTCATCTGCTGCGATTTCTCTCGTACTTTTTATTCCTTTTATCCTAAGTTCAGTTTTATTTTTTAGTTGGTTTATTTTTACTTACTGATCATTTTAATCTCTCTTTTACCCTGATAGCAAGTCACTGACTTTTATATTTTTATTTCTGAATCGCAGCAGATGGTTTTACGTATTTTTTATGATAATTATTATTTTCTCATTTATTTCCTTTGATGTTTTATTGCTTTTAAATGTTCTTTTATCTTGTGTATATTTTCTTTTATTTTAATATTTCCTATTTATTGTTAATGATTTTTACCGCTACGCCTCCGTCCGCGCGAGGTAATGTAACCCCCTTGATTTTGTCAAATAAACGAAGTGGATACTCTGACTGTGTTTGACTTGACCCTTGGATTTACCTGTCTGGAATTTACACCTCGATTGCTGAAACAAGGTTGTACCGCCCCTTTTACTTGCCTAGGTGTATTTATGCTGGACGTGTTATTTTAGTTTTACTCAAGTTTTTACTTTGAACCATGTGTGCCTTTACTTTTACTTTTTACTTACTCTGTTTTATTTACTTTTACTACTTTCTTTTATTCGTTTTACCCATTTACTCGTCCTTTACCTGAACTTTTACTTCAGCTTTTACTTTTTTACTTTTCTGGTTTTACGATCTCTTCATTTACTTTTCTTCAAGCTATCTCTTACCTCTACTCCTTGTTTGTGCCATTTTACGTATTTTAACTTAGATTATTTTTACTGTATTTAAGCCCTTCTGGCATATTTTATTTAGCCCTTCTGGCACGTAATATTTTTACATTTTAATTTGTTTTACTTTGGTGCCTTCTGCACATTGGTTACTTTTACAGTTCATTTTAGGATTTATTTTTTTATTGTATTTTATGTACCAATCTTCATATTGGTCACGCTCCTGGTAGACCTGCATCTCCGGGGATAATTTGGCTTGTGAGGTCGCGCTGGTTCCTCGCCTTCAGCTTGGTCCCATCACCCCCTTTGCGAGGAACGAACGGGGCCCTCACTTTCCTTGGCCCCGAAGCCTGAAGTCTCCCGCCTCACGGGTGGCCTCATTTGGGTTCCTCACTCATATAACCTTACACCTCCGACTGATTTCCTTGCATGAATGTTTATTTACGTATTCATTTATTTGTATAATTCTTTTTTTTTTCTATTCTACTCTTTCAGTCTGCTTTTTGAAATCCGTTGTTGGACGCAGGTCTTCCCCAGACCTTATCCCACGTCGCTCCGTCTCCAGTCTTCCGGTTCCAATGCTTCGAAACTCGCGGACTTGACGGGGCCGCCTTCATGTTGCTCGAGACGTGTATCACGAAGGGAAAGGAGGGCGGGCCACGCCCTGCCACGCTGGCCCAGTGCGGGTCAGGAGGAGGTCTTCTCGTCGCCTTTTACGACACGCCGTGACATGCGTTGGCTGCATTCTTCCCACGTCCCTATCCACAGGGGAATGGATACCGGGAGGCATCGAGGAGAAGTTCCTTGACCAAGGGAGCAACGCGCGGCCGGAACTCGAACTCAGATCGTCGTGACTGTCGATGCTCTAGCCATTCGGCCACCGCGCCCTCGTAGAAAGAGTTAAGGGAGCTAAATCCGACAGACGGATACTTGTGCAACGTTCAGGGAGATGTTTAAGGGTGGTGGTGCAGGAGGGGTTTCAAATGAAGCCTGGAAGATGGAAATTTGTTAGAAGGAATAAATCGGTAATCTATATAGGTGATTTAGTTAATTTTGTGATTCACAGAAATGTTTTTTCCAAATGTAGAATATGATATAGCTTCCAGGGACCCCAAATATCTAGCTACGCCTCTGTCTCTCTCTCTCTCGTCTCTCCCCCCCCTCTCTCTCTCTTTCTCCCCCCCCCTCTCTCCTCTCAATCTCTTTCTTTTTCCCCTTCTCTTTTTCACTCTTTCTCTACTCTATTTTTCTCTCTCTGTCAGGGTTTTGTGTGTTGCCCTGATTTGGTGGGTTTATCGAGACACAATTCTGGTTCAGCTGTTTATTGGTAGGAGGGGTAGGTAGCGTGGCGAGGGCTGTGTATCGTGCTGGTGCAATTGTGGGCAAGGTAGCCCAAGGGGCGCCGAGCGGGGGGCGCGTGGGGGAGCGCCCCCAAGAAGAGGTGTGTTCAGGGCACGTGACCCCCGGTCAAGTGTCCTGGCCCGGGTCAACTGTATGTAGGTTTCGAGCGCTGGTCGCGGGTCCCTAGTGGAGACTCGGGAAGGTAAAAGAGGTATGGGTGAGGATGGGGGCGGGGGGTCAGGTATGTAGACGGGGGCGGGGATGTGGGCTACATACAATGAAATTAATTACCGATCTGACTGCACGTAAAAGAAAGCATTCACACTAATAACAATGAATTTACGGTAATTGCAATATAAATCAATTACTTTGCAAAATCATACAAAATGGTACTTTAATTAGTACGTAAAATGGAGGAAGCGGTGACTGGTTTGGGTCAGCTTCCCTGAGACAACTGACAGCCGAAAGACAACCCTCGTGGTTGTAAATGATGCTTAAAATAAATTCCCTGAGGAAAGTGACGACATGATGACCCAACCGCAGAAGGGACAAAACATCCAGCTCATATGCAAAACGCAATTGGGTACCCATCTTCTTGGGGAATACCAGCGATAATCACATATAGCGATAAGAACGTGCGTGGCGCTGAGATAGCCTGGGCGATAAGTGTGCGGCGTGGCACAAGAACAACAACATTAATTACCTAAACCCAATTACATGTCCATACCCAGCTGGGGGTCGTCACCAAACACCATGTAATAATGACGAGGTGAGGTTCGTGATTAAGATGAGCGAAAATCACGAACAATATGAAATCATAGTAGCTGTATAATATAATTAACCTCTAACACGGAGATCATTGAATAAGATAAATACAAATAGCTTGAATGTATTTTTGGGTCGAGCAGAGTCAGATGGCTATAAGTACCTTCTACCTGAGTAAGGTCAAATTATTCGAACATTCCCTAAAAACAGCAATAGCTAGTATATATAAAATTAAATAATGTGAAAAAAAACATGTACACAATAATCTAGAAATTAAATGAAACAAAGAATTTACCATACATGAATGATTAAATGAAAAAAAATTATCTATAAGACGAATAATTACGGCGAAATATACTTCGGAATATGCAGAAATATACTATAATAATCCCAATATAATCATGCAAACCGGAAGTAAATTCATCACTCTATCGTAAATACAAAGGTGAAAAGAAAAAAATCGAGGTTAATACGTGCCATTATAAAAGTGAGGTATACACCGTTTGATGGGACCTAACCTGATTTCACCTGAACAACCATGTGTGAAGTCATTCGCACTATAAAACAAATATAACACTTTATACATAAAAATACTGTTGATATTCTTATAAAAATACAAATAAACAAGACAAGGCCTTTTTCCGGTGCCAAGAAACTGTCTAACTACACTAGAGGGTGTCGTTTTTTTTCATTTGCGATACTTCTCCGGGCCGATCGCGACAGCAACTATGCCGATGCTTCTGCGCTGTTGCCACAGGTGCGGTTCGACCCCCATTCCTAGGAATTGTACTCGAGTTGACGAATCTGATTTTGTTTTTGAATTGTATCAATTAACAAATCACTGGTTTACTGATAACATAAGGAAATAACAATAAATACTTGTTATTTATCAACATCTTCAAACAATTCAAACGACGGAAACCTATCGAAATCAGTTGAAAATGCGCGGGCCCTAAGCGCCTCCCATTATACTTCCTCATTCGTCCATCGACAATGGTTTCGAAGGTCACACTTTCAATACTTTGAAAATGATACTATTTATTTTGATATCAATTACATTCAAAAGGATATATAAGTTTACGTGTGCATATTCAATTATACATACATAATAAGTAAAATTTTTATGTAAAACCTAATATAAATTTTCATATTCTTTTGACCATTCGAACACATTCTGTAAATAAAACATGAGATACTTCCCCGTATATTATTCGTCATGGAACATTTTTGGAGGCCTGAATATTGCCCAAGATTAAAGCATAAATGATATACAAAATTAACAGTCCTTACATGACATATCGCATAAAAATGTACACATACGAAAGATAAATCTGAACCTCGCTCTTCTTAGCCGTAGCCCTATTAATTAATACTAAAGCATTTAAACTCTTTATTATTATATATGGTAGTAGTGTATATTTTTAATATATTTCTGCATATATGTATATATATCCATACATAAATGCATATATATATATATATAATATATATATATATAATATATATATATATAATATATATATATATATATATATATATATATATATATATATATATATATATATATATATATATATATATATGCATGTGTGTATACATATGTTTAAATATATGTGTGTATACTGTATATATAGGTATGCATGTATATATACATTTCTGTATGTATATATATAATATATATGCATATATGCACACATATATACACGCGCGCGCGCGCGTAACTACTTTCATACTAGTACTTAGTTCAATAATATCCTCATTAACATCATTGTCTTCCAGTTTTAGAACGGGCAGAGGTGCTCCGCGCGCTCATGAGCCAGGTGCAGTTGCTTACATATGACTCCGCCCTCATAAATAGGCTAATTGGGCTACCATGCGTTATATTAAAGGAAAATAAGCACGCCAAAGAAAGAAAATGCACTCGCGTGATAAAAATGGGGATGGATTCCCTTTAAAAAAAACGACGATATACCATGACGAAAACATAATAGAAAAAAAAGGAAAGAAAATGCACTTCGCACGGACACGTTTAGATATCTGAAAGAACATCGCTGCGCTTAATAAAAAGTAGGACTGCATGCACACAGACAAAGAAATGATTGCCAATGGTGGTCGCGGATCCCTAGCAGTGGAGACGCGGGAAGGTAACCCTTGGTCTCAGACTCTCTCTCTCTCTCTCTCTCTCTCTCTCTCTCTCCTCTCTCTCTTTCTTCCCCCTCTCACTCTCTCTCTCTCTCTCTCTCTCTCTCTCTCTCTCTCTCTCTCTCTCTCTCTCTCTCTCTCTCTCTCTCTCTCTCTCTCTCTCTCTCTCTCTCTTTGAGGAACAAGGATTACCTTCCCGAGTCTCCACTAGGGACCCGCGACCAGCGCTCGAAACCTACATACAGTTGACCTGGGGCAGGACACTCGACTAGGGTTCACAGCCCTGACCACACCTCCTCTTGGGGGCGCCCCACCCCCCGCGCGCCCTTCTTGGGCTTTCTTTGCCCACAATTGCACCATCAGGAGACATAGCCCGCGCCACGCTACCTACCAGCCACTTCTATCAATAAACAGCCGAACCAGAATTGTGTCTCCAAAACCCACCAAATCATGGCAACACAAAACCCCGACAACTGGTGGCAAGCGGCGGAATGACACGAAGCCGAAAAACTGTAAGTACACCATTGGCGATCATTTCTTTTCTTTCCTCCTTCGCCTATGTGTGTAGCCGTACGATTTTTTCTCATCTAGACGTGTCCGTGCAAAGTGCATTTTCTTTCCTTCTCTCTATTATCTACCATGTTTTTTCTCGTCAAGGTAGATCGTCGCTTTGTTTAAGGGAATCAATCCCCATTTTCTATCACTTGCGAGAGTGCATTTTCTTTCTTTGGCGTATTTTTTCACTTAAATCTAACTCGACCATGCTAGCCCAATTAGCATAAATCACTTATGTGGGTGAACTATGACGTGCATTTTTCTTAAATCATTATCTCTCTTCGGACATTCTACACCTCGTGGCTAGAATCATAAGTATTGACATATTCTTGACATTTTTCTCTTATTCTCATTATATCTCACTGCGTTAACCGCCATATTCGACGTTCAGTTCGCATATTATTACTAAGTGCATTTATTAGGCTCGGTTTAGCAATGCATTTGTGAGATTTTCGAAATTGAGGTTTGGATCTCGTTACGCGCTCGCATTCAACCCCTTATTGCAAACGTGTAATAGCCATGATGTATCTATCTACCCATCTATCAGAATATGGCATTTCTCTTGGATTAAAGAGAGAGAGAGAGAGAGAGAGAGAGAGGAGGAAGAGAGAGAGAGAGGAGGAAGAGAGAGAGAGAGTTAGGAGGAAGGGAGAGAGAGAGATAGGAGGAAGGGAGAGAGAGAGAAATAGGAGGAAGAGAGAGAGAGAGGATTAAGAAGTTCTGTTCGCTTGTCCTCCGTTCTGTGGACTGGTTCGCGCCGAACTTAGGAACAAAGCTGCTTTTACGACAAAAGGGAAATATTTCTAATCATTCCTCGTCATCGCTCTCGTGCACGCGTAGATGTGCGCGGATGCAAATAAATCTAGACACGCACACACATAGAAAATCCGACACAAACACACACACACACACACGCGCGCGCTTCATATTTCATGTATATATATATATTTTTTTTTTCAATTATTTTTTTTAATTTTTCTTTTCTTTTCTTTCAAATTCCAGTGTTTTCTCGCCCTGTTTCCTCCCTTCAGTTGCACTGTTTCCTCCTTCAGTTGCACTGTTTCCTCCCTTCAGTTGCACTGTTTCCTCCCTTCAGTTGCACTGTTTCCTCCCTTCAGTTGCACTGTTTCCTCCCTTCAGTTGCACTGTTTCCTCCCTTCAGTTGCACTGTTTCCTCCCTTCAGTTGCACTGTTTCCTCCCTTCAGTTGCACTGTTTCCTCCCTTCAGTTGCACTGTTTCCTCCCTTCAGTTGCACTGTTTCCTCCTTCAGTTGCACTGTTTCCTCCTTCAGTTGCACTGTTTCCTTCAGTTGCACTGTTTCCTCCTTCAGTTGCACTGTTTCCTCCTTCAGTTGCACTGTTTCCTCCCTTCAGTTGCACTGTTTCCTCCTTCAGTTGCACTGTTTCCTCCTTCAGTTGCACTGTTTCCTTCAGTTGCACTGTTTCCTCCTTCAGTTGCACTGTTTCCTCCCTTCAGTTGCACTGTTTCCTCCCTTCAGTTGCACTGTTTCCTCCCTTCAGTTGCACTGTTTCCTCCCTTCAGTTGCACTGTTTCCTCCTTCAGTTGCACTGTTTCCTCCCTTCAGTTGCACTGTTTCCTCCCTTCAGTTGCACTGTTTCCTCCTTCAGTTGCACTGTTTCCTCCTTCAGTTGCACTGTTTCCTCCTTCAGTTGCACTGTTTCCTCCCTTCAGTTGCACTGTTTCCTCCCTTCAGTTGCACTGTTTCCTCCTTCAGTTGCACTGTTTCCTCCTTCAGTTGCACTGTTTCCTCCCTTCAGTTGCACTGTTTCCTCCTTCAGTTGCACTGTTTCCTCCCTTCAGTTGCACTGTTTCCTCACTCCAGTTGCACTGTTTCCTCACTCCAGTTGCACTGTTTCCTCCCTTCAGTTGCACTGTTTCCTCCCTTCAGTTGCACTGTTTCCTCCCTTCAGTTGCACTGTTTCCTCCCTTCAGTTGCACTGTTTCCTCCCTTCAGTTGCACTGTTTCCTCCCTTCAGTTGCACTGTCCCCTTCCTTCCGTCTGCAACGAAAGGAAAGCAGGCGCCGACGGAGGCCCGGGGACCACAGGCCGTCGTCGCAGCGGAAGGCTGAGCGCCCCGCGCCGCTCCTCCAGCGCCTCCCGGGTCTCCTTCTCGGCCTCCACGTCGTCCTCAGCCTCGGCCTCCCGACTCTCCTCCTCGGCCTCCACGTCGTCCTCAGCCTCGGCCTCCCGACTCTCCTCCTCGGCCTCCACGTCGTCCTCAGCCTCGGCCTCCCGACTCTCCTCCTCGGCCTCCACGTC
>NC_091578.1:24693794-24696294 GCF_042767895.1 Penaeus vannamei | reverse complement strand
TTTAGGTATGAGTCCCTGTGGAATAAAGATAGACAAGAGAAAATCTGTATGACTAATGGTGGAGCTCAAAATTATCAGTGAATTTATCCTTAGGTTCATATTGTCAGATAATTCAGATTTGAATGTCCAGTTCAAGATTTAAGAAAAGGAATCAAAGGTTTCCATTTTTCATGTTCTTTATCGGGAAAGGAATAGATAAAAATTAGAATTGTGTTATAATTTTGTATTCATGAGATATGAACTAAGTACAGTGGGAGATTGAATTATATATTAGTACTTTCAATAACCTAGGTGATATTTTACCCCAAAATACAATATTTTGTAAACCTGTAGAAGTAAGTAATTCTGTAGAATATTTATTATGTCAGAATATGGATTATGGTGACAATAATGAAAGATTATTATGATAAAAAAAATCACATGAATGATAAATGTGTGATAGTTCTGATGTGAGGTAATCTTTTTAAATTAATAGACAGTTATATTGTAGATAATACTATGTATTTGATAGATATAGGTTAATAAATGTAATATAGATAATACGATTCATATGATGTAGTCAATACAATAAACAAACATATACACCATAAGTATAATAAGGTTAACATGACAAGTTTGATACAGTAAATATAATATCCATGAATCATCATAATATGGAGATTATGTGTATTAAATGCAGGTTATAATGAGAAACCCCAAAGCCCTTCACTTAGCCTTCATCACGCGAGGAAGAAGAGCTTCCAAACCTTTAGATGAGGTCGGAGAAGACTTCTTGATGTGTGCAGAACAAAACCAAATCTTTTATTCTTCTCCAAAGGTGAACATAAATGCTTTAAGTATACCATGTTAAGTGAGGTTTTATAGTTTTGTTGAAATAACAGCTAACATCTTGAAGGTGTCTTGAAATTTCTGTTAAATGAGGTTATGGATGCAAGTTGAATTCAAGTTGTGAATATTTTCAACTGTTGATAAGCAATACAGTAGAAGATCACTCCTAGCAATATTTTTTAATATGATTTTGAAAATAACCCTTGAAATATTGATTTCCAGGTAGAATTTTGGTTCCGCTGTGGTGTGAGCGAAGGGCTTGCAAAGTGCCTAGAAGATTCAGGTGTGTCAGTCAAAGGAACACGCATTCCGGACGATGACTTGGGTCTCCCCGATTACTCTGTGCCAGACTCAGACACAGACACAGATTCTGAAGACTGTGATTCTGAAGACTATAGTGAGGAAAGCGAAGATGACTCCTGCAGTGATATCAACTCTCCTGACAGTAGAACCATTGAGAACTCATTGGACTTGAAGAAATGTTCATCACCTTCACGGGACATTAGCAAGTGTAGTGACGAGTCCTCAACTTCACGTGATGCCAGCTGCCATTGTGAAAATAATGGTATCAGAAAAAACAATAAAGAAATTGAGACTGTCAACCTAGACGTGACAGCCATGATAGCCTATGTGTCAGCTACATCAAATGGACATGCTAACTTACGGTTTCAAGACAAATTTCTGAGTGAGCAAGCTGAATGGGAAAGGAAAAACCCAGTTAAGGAGGTCCTTAATGGATATTTTGAAGGTTTGTCAGAGTCTGCCTTCTTATGAATTGGAGTATTACACTGTCTTATGGTTATTATTTGTTGTTATTTGTTGATATTATATTCATGATTAAAATTTGAAAATAAACTCAGTTGCAGTGAAGACTTTTTAGATTTTAGAGGCATTGCTGTTTTTTTTTCTTCTTCTTCTTCTTCTTCTTCTGTATAGGGTTTGGAAATTAGCATTCATTATTAGTTAATGTTACTTTCAAGGAAACATGAAACTGATAGCTTGCAGATATGGATATACTTTAACCCTTTGGCACCATTACGATTTTGTTTTGGCAATTTTGTTTATACATAGATGGTTTCTCAAGTACAAGGCCTATTTGATCTCACCTGTTTACCCTATTCCTTGAATTTTTAGGAAAAGATTTTGTATTTCTAAGTATGATATTAGTTATAAGTAAATTGTTATCATTATTATAATTATTAAATTGTTAACCTATGCAGACATGAACATGTAATGTGTGTTGTAGTTTTCGATTGTGAATTGTGTTTACACATATATGGCCACTAGTTCTCAGACACCTGATTTTCCAATTTTTTTGAGTTTTCAGGAAAATTGTCTTTTTCTAATGTTAATATCAATAATGTTATTATTATTATTGACAATATGATTATTATGATGTTATTAACAATACAAAATAAAAGGGAATATTCCAAAAAAATCAAGGAAAAGGATAAACAGGTTTAATAAGTAGGACTATTGACTGACTCCTTTGTGCTGTGTGTTGCAACAGTAGCATTCTCGTCTAGCAATCTTGCTGACCCGTGTTAATTCCCGGTGGATTATAACCCTGGCAGTTCCTTGCACACAGGGGGTATTAATATATATTGTTATTATTCACAGGTGACAAAGTACTTGTGGAGCCATCTGTGTGTAATCACAAAAGTTGAACTAA
>NC_091578.1:24676294-24678794 GCF_042767895.1 Penaeus vannamei | reverse complement strand
TTACGATGATAATGCTTATAAGACAAACAAATATAAGGACGCAATAACGAAGTTGATGGTTAGGAGAATGATAATAGTACTAATAACAGTAATTATGATAATGATGATATTGGTATAACAATAATTATAAGAATGGTGATACTATTATTGATGCTGATAGTAATGATTATGATAAATGATAATGATATTGAAAATGACGATAACAGTATTTATAATATTAATAATAACAACCATTAAAATAATGATAATGATAATGATTATAATAATAATAACAACAACAGCAATAGAAATGATGATAATAATGATAACAATAATGATATTAATAATTATGATAACAGTAACAGTAATAATGATATTAACAATAAACAATAATAAAATAATGGTGATAATTATAACAACAACGATGAAGATAATTACTATTATCATCATCGTCATAATGATACTTCTAGTATTACTACTGCTGCTGCTGCTTTTACAACGTTTACTACTACTACTACTAATAATAATAATGATAATAATAATAATAATAATGATAATAATAATAATAATAACAATAACTATAATAATGATAGCAACAATAATAATCATTATTATCATCATGATAATAATGATATTACTAATAGTGATGATGATGATGACTAACATTAATAGTAATAATGATAATAATTCTGGTAACGACAGCAATAATAACAATTATCATTAGTTGTAGTATGATCATTATCATTACTATTATTATCATTATCATTATTACTATTATCAATATCATGATCATTATTATCATTGTGATCATTATCATTATTAGCATTATCATTTTTATTATATTTACTGTTATTATCAATATTGTGATTATTTTCATTGTTATTATTATCATTATTATCATTATCATCATTGTTATTTTTCTTATTTTCATCATTACTGTTATTGTTATCATTAATTATAATAATAATAATGTTGTTATTATTATTATCCTTATCATTACGTCCGCCAAGGAGGTAATTGATAGGTTTTCGTTAGCGTTGGTTAATTAGTTTGTTTGTTCGTTGTTTAAAATACTCAAAAAGTTATGAAGAGATCTTTATGAAAGTTTTAATAATATGCCTTAACTCCACTTAGATGCCATGGAATTATGGTGATCCGGATTATGATGAGGATCCAGGAATTTTTGGTTTGTTTGTTGGTTGGTTAGTTGGTTAGTAGGATAACTCAAAAAGTTATGGACAGATTATCATGATTTTTTATCTTTTTTTTTTCTTTTTTTTTTTTGTCTTAGCCCAATTTTGATGCCGTCAGTGACCCTATTGCCCTGGCGGAGGTATGCGCTATCTGGGTGCTTCTAGTTACTACCTCCGCCAAGATGGTTCTGTTTTTGGTAGCTTTGGTTAGTTTGTTGGTTAGCATGTTAACTAAAAAAGCCAAAAATAGTTTTATGAAATATTTAGCAGTATGAAAAAAAAATCATATATATATATATATATATATATATATATATATATATATATATATATATATATATACATATATATATATATTATGAAACATATATATGACATATATACATACATTTTTTTATGAAACATACATATATATTTTTTAATTAGACATTTAGCCCAAAATAGGCTGCGTTTATACCAAGCGAGTCGAGGCGTGATGAGTCGGGATGAGTCGGGATGAGTCGGGATGAGGCGAATCATGCGAGTCCTTTTGTTTGTTTCCGTGTCCACCGCGCGAGGCGAAGCGAGTCAGATTAGTACTCGGTGACCTCAGAGATTTCGTCGATAACGGATCCATTTTCACTCGCTGAAGGACTTGCATCGCCGTGGATTCGTCGTCGCACGAAAACGGATTCATGAATCTAACATCAATAGGCCGGATTTTGGAAACTTCAATCATTTATTCCCTGATCTGCTAATCCACCCAGAAAAAAAATCATATTCTTTTTGAAATTGTAAGTAATCTTTTTTAAAGAAAAGCTTTTGCGTAATCATAAATTCGTTCAACATGAGAAGGATTTCAATTGCAATGCAAATGATGAAGCCCCGTGAATTACCATCATTCAAACTCAGGTCTGGCAGCAACAAGAAACACGAGGCCTATAACAGAATCTATGGAAGTTCGTGATAGATTGAAAGTGGAGCTCTGGAATGACAAGTACGAATGGTCAAGGAATGAGTTTTATAGTTTTGGTAGTTGTACAAATTAGAGTAAATTAGAGCAAGCAAAACCCCTTTTTACCAGTGTTATTCACTGCAGCAGCGACCTCTTTCCACAGAGAAGCTATGGCATCACAATCTCAGCGGCTGAAGTCACTGCGATCATATAGAACAGGGCGCCATAGGCCTATTTTCGCCAGTCCGAGAGAAAATCCCTCTGCTCGCTTGAGGTCGACTCGCCCGGGGTGAACGCCCTTTTCCTGATTTGAGGCGGCGACTCATGATGATTTCCTTTAATTTACCTCACCTTTGATTTTTGGAATGATCCGGATCCTGCTCAGGATAACTCA
>NC_091578.1:24671294-24673794 GCF_042767895.1 Penaeus vannamei | reverse complement strand
GTTTTGAGCATCCGTAGTCTATCATGGACCTAAGGGAACTATACATCAGGTTTAGGTCTCTAGGGAAGCAATTACATGTCAGTTACTTATGTACTGCAGTGGTCTTCAACGCTCAAGGCAACGTTCCTTGATGTTTTGAACAAAATCCTTGGCAAAGCGAGGGACGGAAGAGAGAGAAAGAGATGGAAGGAGGAGAGAGAGAGGGAGGGAGGGAGGAGAGAGAGAGAAAAAAGAAAGAGAGGGGAAGAGGAAAAAAATACTGGGAGTGCCAAGCATTCGTTTTTCCTCTTAGGTCTCAACCCCTGACGCAATACCCTAATGTTTTCAGAATCATAATGACACTGAATCTATCTTTCCTTTGTCGACAACCGATGAGACACAAACATAATCAAAACGTTTTTGTTGGTTCACACGAATCGCCATCCGATTCCTGATATGACAGCTGTATAACGTACCATGCATTAAGTTTGTTATATGCTACTTAATCATAAGCTGAACCGATATAACGGACGGTAGAACATAACTTTCTCCTTGTCCAGACGCTTTGAAAACATGGAAAATAATAATTGAAAAAAGGAAGAAAAGGATATATATATATATATATATATATATATATATATATATATATATATATATATATATATATATGAAAATGAAGATACTAATGATGACAATAGTAGCAATAATAATAATAATGATGGTAATATTGGTGATGATGATAATGATGATAATCATAACATCAATAACGATAATGATAGTGGTAATGATAAGAGTGATGATGATGATAGTAAAGATAATGATAACGATAATAATGAACATAGGCCATAACAGTAATAATGATGATAATATTACTGATAATGACAACAATGATAACAATAGCTACAATAACATCAACAACAGTATTAATAATGATGATGATGATAGCAATAATAACAAAAACAATAATGAACATGATTATGCTAACAATAATAATAACAGCAGTGCATCAAGATCATAATGTTACAACATTTATTCTGTCATGAAAGGAATCATAAAATATTTTTAAATTATAAAAAGGATTATTCCGTAATAAGTAACAGTAAGAGATTAGATTTATACTCACGAATGTGGTTGATTAAACTAACACTCATGACTTTTAAGTGGATGTGTACGTTGCAGACAGATGTGCACAGTATGTGTATGTGTGTATATGTATACGTACGTACAAATGCATGAAACTGAATTCACACTTATAAAAGGAGAGAGACGGGGGGAGGGGGGAAGCAGGAAAGGAGGGAGAGAGGGAGAGAGGAAGAGATAGATAGATAGATATATATAGAGAGAGAGAGAGAGCGCGCAAGAGAGCTAGAAAGAGAGACAGCGAGAAAGAGAGAGAGACAGACAAAGAAAGAAAGAAAGAAATGGAGAGAAAGAACGCTCCAAAGCGTTAACCTCCCTTTCTCCCTCTCTCGCCCTTGACCAACTTGAACTCTGAGGTCAACCTTGGCTTGAACTCTCTCCCTCGAAATAACTGTTCCTTCTCCTGCCTGTTGCTGCCTGTGCCTGTCCGTCTGTTCTGAGCTTTCTCTTGATATTATCTTTGGATTTCTTAGTATTTAGGGTTAACTGTTGTTGTTTTTTGTAGATGTTGCTGTTGTTGTTGTTGTAATCATTGTTGCAGTGCCAATACGAGGATGATTATTATCATCGTCAACAACAATAACAACAAAAACAACAACAACAACAACAACGACAACAACAGCAGCAGCAGCAACAAAAAACAACAATAACAACAACAAAAACAACATCATCAACAACAACAAAAACAACAACAAAAACAAAAACAAAAACAACAACAACTACAACAACATCAACAGCAACAAAAGCAACAACATCAACAGAGCAAGGATGATGTATTTAAAAAGCAGAAAATCAAATAGACACAAAAAGGCAAGGAAAAATAGAACAGCAAAAAAAATAATAATAATAAAAAAATAATAATAATAATAAAAAAAAAAAAGCATTCCGGAGTAAAATAGAAAAGGAAAAAAAAAAAAAAAAAAAAAAAAAATCAAGAAGACAAAATCGGGCAATGAAACAAAAGCAAGAACACAAAACGATAAACAATTGATAACTAAACAAATTAGAAATAAAACAACAATAATTCTAAAAAAAAAATATATATATATATATATATATATATATATATATATATATATATATATATATATATATATGAACCTTTGTTATATAACAAATAAAATTAAACAGAAAATAAAAATTAAATTAAAAAATTCTGACAAAAATAACAGTAAACAAGAAATAACCAAAATAGACGATAAAGAAAACAAGAACAGACAACAATCAGCAAACAGCAACAAAAAAACAATAATATCCTATTATAAAAGACAAACCTGATAAAACAAGAAAAGGCAAAACAAATGATAAAGAAGCACAACAACACACAACAATTAAAAAAAAAAGAGAAAACAACAATAGAATTAAAGGTAATAAACCGAAT